>NC_050451.1:8706539-9006539 GCF_903995425.1 Onychomys torridus | reverse complement strand
GTGGGCACAGCAGCAAGCAGCATTCGGGGCTCTTCCATGTCTTCCTTCTCCCCAGCAGCCAGGAGCTTCTTCTCAGATGGTCCTTCCTGCCCTCGGAAAGGCCCAGGAACAGGGAGCTCCTTTGGCACTTCAGAATGATCACAAGTAATTTGCCTTTTTATTCATATAGAACAAAATTTACAAAGTCATTCATACAGTTTTTGTTTTTTTTTTGTTTTTTTTTTTTACTGACTTCGAAAATTGGGAATATTCAAAATACACTTTTACCCCACTCCATTCTGTCATTATTTACATTTATGTACAAGAAAAATGAAAGAGTCTGTGTGTGTGTGTGTGTGTGTGTGTGTGTGTGTGTGTGTGTGTGTGTTGGTCTGTGTTGTCATTTTCTTGTATTAAAAAGCTCTGCTGGTCGGGTGGGTGGGCAGACGGGCAGGAGGGCAGGCGACAGTCAAATGGAGGTGCCATGAGAAGTGTCTAGAGCCTCTGGAAGGACACCTCCAGGCACAGGCTGAAAGGACATAGGGATGGGGGTCTTCACGGGGCTCTGTCGGAACAGTCCCCCATTGGGTGACCTGTGTTTGCACTGGATAGAGGGCATGGTGGCTGAGCTGCTCAGTGGCAGCGGCAGGTTGCTGCTAGGCCCTGATGACAGTGTCCGGCTGGTGCCATGGCTGCTTTGTTCAGGCAGAAAGGTGCTGACTGAGAGCTGGGTGTTCTGGTACTCCCGGGTGGGCTCCAAAGCTTGGCTTGGAGCCAGGCCCCCCATCTCTAGGGCAGAGAGCTCAATGGATGCTGGGGAAATTTGCTTGTGAGCAATGTCTTCATCCATGAGGCTGTTTATGCGCCGGTGCACCTGCTCCAGATTCACCTCTTTGTCCTGAAGAGAGAACAGGAAGGTTAAAGAACATCCTAAAAGTGTACTGCAAAATTTTGTGCTGCAAAATCTGGATACCTGGAGGCACCAGGCCTATTCAGCTTGCCAGACAGAGTATCCCTCATGGTTCCCACCTTCCCTCAATCAGATAGTCAACCCTTGGTTATCTAGAGAATCTATACTCAAGAACACTAATCCTTATAAAGCAGTGACCTGGACAGCAGGCACCAGTAGTCTCTTTCCTTCCCCACTGTACTCAGCTTAGAATCCCTGACACACCCAGGGGTAACCCTATGACAAGATGCTTTGAAGAACTGGCAGAAACAGGAGATAAATACAGTGCCAGGAAAATAGAGGAAATGATCTGGATCCCTTAATATGCCCCATGAATTTACAGTTTGAATTAACATCCTTCCTAGCTTTGATACTGTCAAGCTCTGTCTTACACAAAGAGCAGGTTCTGAATAATTCCACTGCCTCATAAGTCACCAACCCCATGAGTGTCAGAGGCTATCTGGAAGTCAGATGTGAAAAAGCAACACTGTTCTACCTGGAACCTAGTTTTTTTTTCTGTGTAGAATCTGTATGTAGTTCATCCCAGAGGGTAAGCATATCACCATCTGGGCATGGGCACCATAGGGAATAGGTCTTTAAGTTGGGAGAGGAGCAGGGACAGTGAGGTGTCAAAAGGGCATGAGGTTTCCCAAATGGGCAATCCTCATCCAAGACCCTGTCTTACCACAGTGAGTGACATAACAAAAGACCTTTGGTTTATTTACCTGCTGAGAAAAGAAAATAAAGACTATTGTAATTCTTCTCCAGTTAACTCATGCTCTATCATCAATGTTAGACTGAATCAAGGTGGTCGCTATACTTGAGAGCTCAAGGAAGATGTCACCTGCTCCCTCAGTCCCACCCTGCACCTGAGTGAAGCGGACAAGTGTCAAGGAAAAGAGCTCTACCAGATGTCCAATGTGGGTATACACTGCAGTACTATTTGTGACTCTGGGGGTGCCGATGTTCTGGGTAAGATGGTGGCTACAGCCGGCCCTTTCTGATGTCAGACTCCAAGAAAACATATCATGTCAAGGCTCATTTCTAAAATACAGTCTTGCCAGTAGTATAGTATTAGTAGCATATGTCAGAAAGAGGAATAGAACCTCTGTTTAGATTGTTAAGTATTTTCAAAATACCAAGAGATGTAGAGGCCTATGCAAAGCAGAGGTTATCCCAGTGATTGATTGCCTTGAGCTCCTATGGGGATAATGGACAGGGCTCCCCATTAGGAGGCCACTTGGAATCAAGAGCATAAGCCCTCCTCCTTTTTCATGATGGCAATCACAAAGCCACTATTAGGAAGACTCAAGAAAGTATTTCTCGGGTGGGCAAAGAACTAAAGTGCCCTGTAATTCACTCCTTGTCTCAACTGTCTCTGATGTGGAGAAAAGTAGATCTCTGCTGTCTAAATGCCCATGAGTTTGTAGCTTGGCATATTGTGCTTAGCTTCTGGTAAGGCATGTACGGTGGTTTCCAGAACATCTCTCACAGCAAGAAAACTGACAACTTCTATAAGATAGTGAGGAACTCACTTCAGGCTAGAAAGAGACCGAATAACAAAGGAGCATACTGGTCAGAGGGAAAGGGAGCATTGTGGAAATCGGCTTGGTGTCATAAGTGGAAATGACATTGGAAGGAGCTGGATAGCCACTGAAAACCACCCAGGATTCCAGTGATCAGAACCCTCCCAGATCATCAGTGCTAGGAAGCTGCTTCTGGGATGAAAATACTGGTGATTAGCAAGTGCCATAGGAAAAATGGGGAGAAATGGGTGGTGATGTTATTCTCTACTTTGTCTAGCTCAATACCATTCATGAGATTCTTTCATTAGCTGCTTCAAAAATGTATAAGCTGTAGGTGTTCCTCAATTAACAATGTTAAATCTTAACAGACTCACAGTAAATTGAAAGTATCATAAGCCAACAATGTAATCACCTTAACTACCAGGCATCCTCACTTTCACAAGATGGCATACTGTAGAGCAATGGTACTTTCTGCTGGTGTTCCATAGCTGGCTGGGACTGTGACTCTGCTACTTCTCAGTGTTGTCAGAAATAGGACCACATAGTGTTTGTTCAAGCAAAGATTAAAAACTTGAAGTGTAGTTTCTGTTGATTGCATGTTGCTCTTATACCATGGTAAACATGAAGTATCATAGTTGAACCATGGTACATGAAGGATAATCTATATATAACAAACCAAATCAAAGTGATTTGTTCATTATTTTGTCCATGGTTAAGCTAGCTCTGGGCAACTTTCTTCTCAATGTGTGATTTATCTGTCTTTCTGTTTTTTCTTTTCTTTATATAAAGAAAAATGTTTCCATTCTTCATATACAATTTTGAAGATAGTATTTTATATTTATTATTTGGGGGTTTTGGTGACTTGAACTCCCTCAATTTTGATGACTTCTTAAATAATCCATAGTTCCTTTGCTTTGGAGAGTCACTTGCTGTCTTCACTCTGTTATGGTATGGGTGGAAGGTCCCATTTCCCAGTGAACAGACAGAACCATCATATAAACAAGAACATTAGAGCATGGTGAAAATCCTCAACAAAGAGACTCAGACAGAGAACGGTTGGAGTTTCATCAAGGAGCTGTGGTGCCACATCCAACTGTCTGTTCTGTGCCCAGGCTCTTAAGGCCTGGGCCCCAGGACAAGCCCTGGCTCTGTTCATCATCAAACCTGTATCTTCAGCCTTTTCACAGCTACCATGATCTCCCATGCAGCTCTTGATATGGCCCCTTTGTCTGAACCAACCCAAGTCAGCATCACAACTCAGTGGTTGAATGTTTGTATTCACAGACATTTTCATCCCAAAATGTACAAGAAAGGGTGGAAGGTGGAGACACTGAGATAGAGTTGCAGATGCTTCTAGGGCTTGAGGCAACAATATTCTCTTCCCTACAGCCTGCAAAACTTAGAGAAGACAAGTCAGGTGCCCTCACCACAGCCTATGGTTTCCATAGAAGGAAAACTGATGAATGGTATTTGGGGTTTCCATGAAAGAATCAGTTAGTTAGTTACATAACCTCGCCTTCTCTTCCTTTCTGTTTTATAATTCAGCACTGTAAGGTGCCCATCAGGAATGGAAGAAAATTGTTACCCAGTAGACTAACTCACAACAGGCAGGGATCAAGTCGTCTTGGTTCCAGCTGTGTCACTCTGGATTCTGACAGCTGAAGGGAGAGCCCTGACCTTTCATTTACAGTCAGCTAAGTATTGGGCCATGGCAGGTGCTCTGGAGATACCTCCTGGTTTTCAGACATTGGAAACAGAGAGATGGCACAACTTCCTGTAGAAGAATGCCCTAGGGAGACAGGGATCTGTGGGTCTCTGACAGTAGACAACAACACTCTCTACCCAATGGCAGAGAAACAAGCATGGCTTGGTGCGGTGTCTCCACCAACGTCCTGCGAAGAAAAATGAGAGCAAAGGAGGCCTCTTATCTGAACACCATCCACACTGACATTCAAGGACAAAATGGAGCAGTAGGGTGCAGATAATAACTTAGCCTTTTAATACAGCTGCAAGGTCAAATACCATCAAAGAATTAAAGACTAACCTAAGGATGTGTATTTTTCTTTTTTTAACTTAAATTTTTAGAATTTCATACAATATATTTTAATTCCATTCTTCTCCCTCTCCCAACTCCTTCCAGATCTTCCTCCACTTCAGTACCCACCCACCTTCATGTTCTATCTTAAAAATATATCAAAAACAAAATACAATAAACATACCCACCCTCCCACCCCACCCACACACTACCCCAACACCAACACCAACACCACCAACAAAAATGTGTAGTGTGATCTGTGTTGGCTGACTCTTTCTGTATAACCCAATAGAAAGATCTTGAACAGTTTCTAGCATACTTTTCCCTGCCTCAAATTAAGCATGGATGAATCAGTTGTAAGGAGTGTGAAGCCATGCAGTGCAGATCAACTCCCAATCATGCTTATTTATTAGCCTTTAGCCTTTCTATGTCAAGATACACAGAAAATGTTCACAGCAATTGAAGAAATTTTCCAGAGAGAGCTTCCCATGCCAAATGGCTGTCAAGAATCCAACGTCCTCAAATCAGTTGGCCCTGTTTCTATTCAAATTTCATTTTCCCAGTAGCATCAAGACCAAGATAAACCCTGAGAGAAGAGGGGTCCATCAGGAGTATCTTGTATTGGTTGGTTAACTCTTTGAGAAAATGAAGAGAACTGGCACAAATGCATCTTGACCTCCCTGGAAACTGAATGCAGCCTGCCTTGGAGGCTTAGCATGCCTTCGGATGCCTGCTCCTGGTGCTTAGTCTGGGGGCCAGAACTGAGAAGCAAGAGGCACAAGACCATCTTGTTTAGGGCCTTTGAAGGTTTGCTCTCTTGATTAGCACATGCAAGGTCATGTCTGTTTGGATCTTATATGTCTCTGGCCAAGGAAAGAAGATGAAGAAGTAATCAGCTTGAGCAAGGAAAGTGGCAGGAGAGACTTGAATAATTATCCCTCTTTCAGACAAAATGATGCATTCTATAATTTATGCAAATCAAATAATGGGCTTCTTTTATGTGAACTACATCAGTTTACATCCTCATTATCCCAAGACTTCAGTGTTCAGCTGGGTAATGACAGCTGTGGAAAGAGACCTGGGAACTTATGGCTGCCTTCGTTAATCTACTGTAGGCAACTGACCTAGTCAAACATCCCTGAATATGACATAAAATTCATTGACTGCATTTACCCACAAATCTGCTGCATTCCAGCTCTGCATTCTTCACCCTGTGTTAAGGATGACAACAGATGCAGAAACAGGTTACCAGGGAACCTCTCTCAGGCGTTGTCTAGCAGAGATAAAGTTCTGTAATTAAGCCGCTGTTCACCAATGTGGAAATAATACAGGGTATTGGAAAACGGTAATTAACTAAACTATCATCTATGTAACAGCATGTTACATGTGGGACTCATTAGAACTGACTTTGTTTGGAATCCAACAGCTCCCACTTTAAGGTAGGCAGGAATAAAACCAGGGCTCAGGGACTTCACACCTGACCTGGATGGTTGTTGGAAGTGTTCTCCTGTTATCATTGAGCCCCACCACGTGGTAAATGGGGCCCAATGGATGGGAGTGGTGCCACCAACACAATCCTCTTAGATGTTGCTAGAAATTGGGTTTGAGTCTGAAAGTTGTGATTAGGTGGAAACAAAGAGGTTGAATTTCAAGACAATTAAATGAGCTCAGGGAATGATCAATCATTCTCTGAAGCATGTGGGAGAGTGTCTAGTCACCTCCCTCTCAAGTTTTTCTGGTCAGGGAACTGAGAGGCAACAAACAAGCCCTTCACCCATCAGATGGAAGCAGCAGGCCCCAGAGGGATAAACTGAGACCAGCAGTGAAGTGGCCTGCTCAAGGTAACACATGGTGAATGTCCTACTGAGACCAGTACTCATGTCCACCTAGATCCAACCCTGAGGCTCTTTTCTACCATGATGGCTCACCTGCTTCATCATGGAAGGTTCTTGGATACCTTGGTAGAAAGATGATGGAAGGTTTTAACCCTTGGCAGGATATCAGAAATGAATGTGGAGATTTTGTAAATTATAGTTTTCCAGATCATTTTAATATGGCCTTATGGAGACTGGGCCCAAGTATCGGTGCTTCTCAAAAGTTCCAGAATTAATCATCTCTGATATGCTGCCAAAATTGAAAGTCATTGATCCCGCTGCAATGATTATACAACAATTTAACATTTAATAAAATTTTCTTTATAGGATCCTAGACTGGTTCATTCATTCAATAAATACGTTTGAGCTCCTATGACCAGATGAGCTAATGTTCTTGGTAAAACATTCATCTTTGGTTCCTGGCACATAGAAAATGTTCAATACCTCAATTATATTTATCACCCCCTAACAAGAGCTCCCATGTTCCAGAGAGTGGGCAAAGTGATTCAAATGCAGAGGGAAGGAGATACCAGCAGGCTTGAAGCAGACACAGGTAAAAAGTTACTGACAACAAAGGAGATGGGCTGTGGTCACAGGCAGAGGTGGCTTTGCCAGAGACCTGGTTCTAAGATACTCAGTGATGTGTAAGTGTGCCATGGCTTCTTATTGGAAGGTCCTGGGCTAATTTCTGCAGTGTATTAAACTGTCTGACAGCTGATCTCAGTTTTCAACAGAAGACAAAAACCAGGGTTCTGAGATGCGTTTTTAGAATCTGACCCAGAGAAGAATTGAGTTTTATCCCTTATTTTCAAAATCTTCTGGAAAATACTAGGTAGAAATTCATGGTCCTGTCTACCCCAAGAAAGCCCAGTGTCCTTGCCCTGTGTGAAGCCTACCTCTGGGAGGTAGCAGGTGCAGGAAGGCAGATATATCATCCATGTGACAGCTCTGTTCTTGTCATTTCTGAGTAGCATTCTTCCAGTAATAAGGAAGCCTCCCTTAAATGTGGTTGACAAAGGTTAAGAAGACAGCTTGCAATTTGTATAGCATATGAGTGGAGGCAAAGCAGGGTATGAGTTGAAGAGGGGACTCCTAGTATTCCCCCACAGGGAAGAAACTTCGCAGGGCATCCACACAGAACAAAGAGGATGCTGCTAAGCTGCCCTTGCTGTCCAGTTACTTTGGCCTCCATCAGCACTGTCTGCCATGGAAACATGGGGCAGGACAAGCAAGATGGGGAGAAACCAGAATTCCAACTTCCAGCCCAGTGATGGATGATTCATCCTTCAACCCTCATGTCAGCTCCCATTTGTGCAGTTCTCATCTTTATTTCATGAATATTTCATTCTCAGAGCAATGATTCCACATCCCCCATAAATCTAGCGTGTGGCTCTTTACTGCATTCCCGAGAGCTTGGTGCACTCACCTGCATTGGGTAACTACATAATTGTCTGATTCCTCAGAAAAAATATGAGCTCAAATGCACATGAATATTAAGAGGTTGAATGCACATTACTACTCTTCCCCAAAAAGATGTCTAAACTCTGAAGATATCACAGCACAAGCCATTAAACACAGTTCAGGCTCCACCCAAAGACAGGTTTTCAGCTCTTAAGAAATATAACCAGCATGCCCCAAATGAAACATTCCAAGAGTTTCCAGACCACCTCACCTAATTGCAATGCTGCTCCATAAAACATGGGCTAGCAGCAATGTGAAGGGGATCTAAATTAAATACCTTTATTATTTCACCACAGTTTTCAAGATATAATTCTAAAAGATTGCCATTTCACCTCTAGCCTCTGTTCATAGATGATGAGGTTCAAATCCCTTGCCCTGGCATTAAGACATTGGAACTAGACCCACCAGACCCACGCTCCTTTCTTGGATGCTTCTTCTGGCTTCTCTGTCCTGCCCTTACTTCCTGTTAACCCCTTTTTTACCTTGTCCAAAATACAACTTTCTGTCTCATCTCCCATTCAATGATTTTTCTACCAATCTCAACACTCCACACTCGCATCCTCAAACGCCAAGAATCTTCACTAATCTCTATACACCCTAATTCCCAGTAGCCCCACCATGTGCTGGCTAGGCTGGACCCCCTTTGTGGCTAGTGGTTCTCATTGTTTATGTCAGGACAGCCCAAACTCCATGATGGAGACTAGTGAGCTGTGCTGTAGCTGCCCAGGAGGTAAAGAAGTACTCTGAAAGAGAGAAGAAGGTTCCATACAGACATGATTGTTAAAGGAAGCAAGGAAAGAAATGGGACAAACGTCCTCTGGAAGTTGGGGACCTATAAGAACAGGGAAAAGTTCCCCAGCAGCCCATTTAAACAGCAACAGGCGGGGGAGGGAAGGGCAGCTACAGTGCTTCCCCAATGACTCTGTCATTCTTCTTTCCGTCTTCTGTCTGGATGCAGACTGACAGCCAGGCGAGGAGGCTCACATTGTGGATGTGTAAATTGTTCGGAAGTGTATTCTCTTATACCAGCAAGAGGCTGTTTATGCAGAAGGAAGAAAGCAAGAGGAGGAGCTTCCAAGAAAGAAGCAAACAATTTGTGCTTCCACAAGCTGGTCATCTTGGTCTTCTGTCTTCTCTTTTTGCTTGAACCTTCTTATTTATGTCTCTGTCTGTCTTTCTCTGTCTCTGCCTCTCTCTCTCTCTGTGTCTCTCTCTCTCTCTCTCTGTCTCTGTCTCTCTCTCTCTGTCACTCTCTCAATAATTCTGTGTGGCCACAACTGGACTGCACTAGGGGCTATGAAGTGTAAGATTAAAAAAGACTCAAAGTACACAAAGCCCCCCAGTTACAAACCACAATGAACTTGAGCCCATGTCACTGTCCACATCAGCCAGGAGAGACATCTCCATGCCACTGCAATGGACACCCACCTGAAAATAACCCTCCCTGACCCGTGGGTTTTGTGTGTACAGGGAAGCTGAGAGGCTGTCTGAGGAGAAAGGCCAGACCTCAAACAAGCAAGCAACACAGGTGAGGACAGGATGTGGGTCAATTGGCTATTCTTCTGTTTGTCCTATCTTACATCTTCCTACTTAAAGGGGTTCTAGGACCACCCACCACGCCTGCCTGAAGATGTTCTTATGTACAGAGACCTGGGTGGGGACAGCAGGAAAGGTATCCTGGGTTTGGGGAGAATTGACAAGATCTGCAGCTGCTGAGAATACCGGGGACTCTTCTTCATCTGTTCATTAGTAAGTCAGGCTCCCTGCCTTTTTTTTTTGTTTTCGAGACAGGGTTTCTCTGTGTAGCTTTGCGCCTTTCCTGGAACTCGCTTTATAGACCAGGCTGGTCTCAAACTCACAGAGATCCACCTGCTTCTACCTCCCAAGTGCTGGGATTAAAGGCATGTGCCACCACCGCCCAGCTGCTCCCTTCTTTTTTAAATATAAAAAACTTTTAAAAATATAATTATTTCCCAACTTAACAAACCACAGCTTTGGATAGAACCATTAACCCTTTTGTGAGTTTTCCTTAAAATTCCCCCCTTTTTCCCTCCTGTGGATGTCAGGATGACAAGAGAGTTTTCAAGATGGTAGAAAAGCCAGGCTTCCTTCCTCCCTGCCTTCCTTCCCTTCCCTTCTCTCTCTCTCTCCCTCCCTTCCTTGGGACACTTCAGTGCTGGCTCAGAGGTGCCAGCCATCCCAGAGAAGAGCACCTAGCTGACTGACTTCAGTGAGTGGTAAGTCAGAGGGGCAGGGAGACAGCATTGCAGTCAGGGACTCCCTTGCAGACTGGTGGACAAGGGTGCAGCCATCCAATCATGGCAGTTCTCGGAAGCAGATGCCAGGCTGCTGGGCCACCTTTGTTGTTCAGAGGTACCAGTTCCCAGCCCCCAACCAGGCTGAGGGAGATCATGCAGCTCTTCCCTCCCCCTGCCCATTTGTGTTTCCTGCCCCTGGTTTATTTTGCTTTTCTCCTTGACCTCCCGCCTCTGCAGCCCATTAATGAACTTGTGTGTCACCTGAGCCTCCAGTAAAAATGAAACCAGGAACATAATGTTCTTAATAACAATTGCTTTTGGACAGAATGTCAGCTGCTTTACAGCTTCCTATCTGAGATTTATTTCCAGAGGCCTCTGAAGAGTCTATGAGCCAAAGTCTGACTCTCAATGAAGCCAGAGTGTGTTTAGCAAGCAGTGCCCACAAATGGACAGAGCGCCTGTGCTTGTCCTGTAGATGCCCATGGACATGTTTCGGCTGGCAGAGCATCATCACAAAGTGACACTCTTTGACCCCCTTTTTAGGAGAACTGTCTTCAAGGGTTCATTTAAAAGAATCAAATTAGGAAAAGGCCTTGAAGAACAAATACCCAGCAAGATGGACGTGTCAAGGGACAGAATCAGCAGTGGTGGGTATACAAAGTGAGAGAAGCACCCAGAACCTAGAGTCTGACATAGCTCCAGTGTCTCCCAGAGTGGTAAGGCTAGGCCTCATGCAAATAAGGGCCAGAGGAAAGAAAGGGAGATGGGGATCAGGCAGCCCTTGCTTACTGGGGTCATGGGGCCTATGGCTCTGTGTGAGACACCAAAGAGAACCAAGAAGGAATGCGGGCTCCTCTCTTACCCTACAGGTGGTCTCTCCAGGTCAGGGTGGAAGCACATGAGCGGGGCAGGGTAGGGAAGGGCTCTCTGGCGCTGCCCACGCTGTACCTGCTCTACAGATAAATACAGGACTTTAGTGGCCGTGGCTGGCCCCTTGGCACTTTGTTCAAACATAAAAACATCCCCTACATTTTCTCTCTTGCTTTAAAAACACAATGAAATATGACATATTTCCCCAATATACAATGCTGCTGTATCTAGTCAAGGTGACTCTGATAAATACTAACTGGAAGAAAACCACCCACCAAATCAATGGCCCAGGGACACACCCTGCCTCTGTACTATGGCAAGACTATGAGGACACCAACCTCTTTGGGGGTCTCCTGGTGGCACCGGTTGCTGTTCCACCATAACTCGAGAGCAGCCACGAGGCAAGCGAGAAGGAGGCCAATGGCCAAAATGCAGAAGACCCCAGCGAAGCTGTGCAGTTTAAGGGATTTGCCATCAGCCTGGGCACTGGAATGGCTGGTAAGGTCACAGCGGCCTGTGTGTGGCCACCACTTCTGTTTGAGCACATCCAGGTCCCCTGTATCTTGCAGCTCCAGGATCCTGTAATACACAACACAGGTGAGCCACAGCCATTGGCTTTATCAGACTGGCTACTGGGTCCTGTCAACCACCCGCCATGCTTACCCTGAACCATCATAGTAAGTCTCAGATGCAGGTTCTTCCACAGTGCATTCTGTACCCTGAACCCCAAGTGCTTCTCTCAGAACATAGAATAGGGTTTTCTTCTCCCTCCTGAACCAGTGGCAAAAGGTTCAGTGCCAAAGCATGTCAGGTCCCTCACATGGATGCAGAGAAAGTGCTCAGGATAAACTTGGGACACACAGAAATGAGCTAGGCAAACCTCCAGAATGCAGATTAAGTATGTTTGCAATCATAAAAAATCTGAGTCAAATTTTAACATCTGAAAGTCAAGCATCCTTAATTCAAGGACCTGGAATTCAAAATACTTCAAAATCTGAAACTTTTTGCATATCTGCATGATACCACAAATGGAAAATTCCACATTTGACCACTTACCTGTTAATTTAACACAAACTTTGTTTCATGCATAAACTTATTTGAAACTTAAGATTATATACAGATTATATGTATATGATAAATACAAAACATAAATAAATGTTTATACTTAGACCCCATCCCCAAATTATCCCATTACATACATAAAAAAATAATCCAAACTCTTAAAATCTTGTCCCATCCATTTCGGAAAAGGGAAACTCCATTTGTCTACCCTGTCTGTCCTACCAGGATTCGCATTATCCTTCATCACTGTGCCAAGATGATGCTCAATGCTGCTAAGCTGGTAGTCTAAAGACACCGATATCAACACTGAAACAACAATAACCATTAGTGTGAAGACAGAAGCTGTGGTGAGCACAAGGAAAAGAGCAGACATGCCAGGGAGACACACACACCTGGAGTTTCTAACTGGAAGCTTGCAGAGGAGTTTACGGAGGAGATAGTGGTGATGGGAAACCTGAAGGACAAAGAATGGTGAAGCCATGGGGTTTGGGGGTGGGTTCTAGCTGTTTCTGTGTGCAAGGTGTGTCTATGCTCTCTACTCAGCAGATCTTTCTGAATCCAGGATGACAACCCGCTGGGATTGCTATTTCTATTGTCTTACTTTACAGAGAAGAAAATCAAGGCACAGAGAAATGAAATGCCTTCCCATAGTCCCTTTGAGATTGGCACCCACTGAAACAGGACGATGTGTGAATGTCCTGTCTGGTACAAAGGACTCATTGCACTTAATCAGCTACAACACAGAAGTCGAGCTGCAGAGTGAATGAAGGCGGAAGAGGGTGGTATGGGATGAAGACAGAAGATAGACTGAGACATGAGCTCTACCAGGGTGCCAGAGGGAGTCTGGGTGCACAATGGTGGGACAATCCCTCATGTTGGCTTCTACCATGGTGATATTTTGTGCATTCCTTCTGTAACCTAGAGCTCTATACAGTGAGCCAGCCAGGTATAAACGGGTAGCTTACAGACCCGGAATAGAAAAGCCCTTCCATCTGATAAGCAGTTATCTTTGAGTCTGGTCCATGGAGATGGATTTGGCTCTCAGGTATGTGCAGTTAATGAACTGCAGAAGCTCAACTGGGCAGTGCTGTAGTCTCTGCACTAGATTTCCATCTACAGGTCTGAGGCTGGGCCCACACATCATGGGTCGTCTGCATCTGAGGAACAGAAAAGGGGACAGCCTGAGAGTATTCCAGGTCCTGTCTCTATCTTGGGCCCAGCATGGGGTAGCCTCTTATTGTCTCAGAAGGACCCAGCTCAATACAGAGTAGGCTTTGATCTCATCTGTGTGTTACTGGCTGAGCGCCAAATCCTGCTAAGCCTCACTGACTTGTGGTTCCCATTCTAATGAGTAGAGCAGTAACTTTCCATGTTATTCATGTGCAAGCTTAGTAGCTATCAAAACAAAGGCTACTTGTTATCAGATATTTGTTCTGTCAACGAATGTGTGAATGTATTTGTTGAATAATGAAAACAAAATAAGCTGAAAGGGCCATGTGAGATGATAAAAACATCCAGCAAGTTAAGCAGAGCGATGATAACACCTAAAGGCTTAGAATGCGGCCATGCCTGAAAGGACACAGTCCCTGAGGTCACTCATTTACATGTGCATTTGTGTGTTTTGTGGCTGTGCTTGGAATGGCCCTGAGAACCACAGCTCTCTGTAATGGCACAGAGAACTGGACAGCTACAGTGTCCACCTTACTATCTTGCACGGCTTTGGTCATCCAGGAAAGCTGCATGGGTGGCTGTCCACTGGCCTGCATTAAGTCTCTGGTGGCTGAGATGAGTAAGGTGAGCTTAATGTAAGTTACAGAAACCAATATGTGGACAGACGTTCAGACTGTCTGGGAGGCTGGTGACTGAACTACTGGCTCACCATGAAGAAATAAGAGCTTTGTGTTTATAGATATAGACTTTCCACTGCTAGAGATTAATTCTAAAGATTCTGAACGTCTCAAACCTAGCTCTCTCATTGCCAATATCTGAGATTAAGTAAAGGTACCCATCTCAGTGGCCATTATCCTACAACCTGGTGAATAGTAACAGATTCCATAAAAGCTAGTTTGTAGTTGTGCAATCAGATGGCCATATTAACCAACTTCTTATCAAGTCAGTCTTCCCAGGAATTACCTCTTACTGAGAGAACACTGTAGGGACAAATCATTTGCACTGCTTGAATCTGCCCAACTGCATGCAGAGCAATGCTTAATATGCCTGTCTTACTTCCTGAAGGCCTGAGCACAGGATCTACCTGACTTACCCAAAGCTGCTATTAGAGGATGTCAATGCTATTCTTCAGCTTTGGGCCATTAATGATCTGGGATCTGGGAGACTATGCTCTTTCTGTAACAACTGGCTGTTCTCCAAAGGTCAAGTTCTGACCTGGGAGTTGGTAAGGCCCTGAAAAGACCATAGGGTTCGATCTCCTCACAATGTCTGGGCAACATCAGACATGCTGCTTACATTTTCTGAACTTTTCTTCTTACAATTGCATGCATTTTTTATGGCAAGTATTATTTCAGGAAGAATACATGGCAATTTACAGGAAACACAGAATAAAACAAAACAAACAACAAAACAAGAAAATATAAATATAGAACCAACAGGACAAACAAGTCATGTGCACAGAGTGTCTTCAAAAACGAGGCTAAAGTAATGTGCACTATAACAATCTACTCCTACTTAAGAGGAACCAGAGCGATAATAGCCATTTCCTAAAGCCAGTTGTTCTGTTTTCCAGACAGATATAATTGCAGGTGCTTTCCTTTATTCAATAGTTGTAGAGCCTGCTACACAGTAGGTACTCAATAAATGGCTATTAAACTGCTAAACATTTATTGAATGCCTATTCTGCATGCTGTGGTCTGCAAAGCTGTTATAGCACATAACCCCACAACAAATACACTTACATCTGTATCCTAGCCTCTGCTGAAGCAAAAAAATAGCTTGACTCCTAGGATAAAGGGAAAGGCAACCACAGAAGCTCCAGATAGGCCTGGGATGGTTATACAGTGTAGGCCTTATTCAAGTAACATAGTGTGTTCCCCTTGACTTAGCCCCTTCACTTCTATGAGGCACAATCAAGCTAAAGGCAGTTTACAATGGGCTCGAGCCTCTTCTAGACCTGCTGACAGCAGAAAGTAGAGATAAAGACTGGAGAAGTCCCCTGAAGGACAGATATCTGTCTTTTAGAAGGAGGGATGCTACCAGATCCTGGGGGGGGGGGCTTGCTATGGAGACATATGATAATATTGTAGGAGGTCAACACAGTCCTTGGAACCCACAGTCTTCTGATGAAACTAAGAGGTGTAAAGTATTTCTTGAAAAGAGGATATTTCAATTTTGTTTATGGTGACCACTGTAATGGGAGGGAAAGGCCACAGAGTCCCAAGAGAAATTTTCATAAGTACTCCACAGCAATGCAGTAGAAAGATCAGTATAGACCTTTTCACAGCTAGCCTCTTCTCTGGAGCCCACACCCCATCTCCATGGTAGCTGTGGTCTACTAACCTATGAAATCCCATAAACAACAACTAACTCCTTCTGCTATAGCATTATGGTTTGGATGGAAAAGTATCCTGGCAGTTGGGAGCCAAGGAATACCACAAAGTCACACTGTACAACAAACCTCACATGAGATTTATTGGGAAGGAAAAGAAAACAGGATGGCAGCTGCCTCTGCTTGGGCAAGAAACAACAGAGAAGTGAACAGAAGTCAGGACATATATAGAGTTTCTTGAGGATGGGGATGGAACTTTTCAGAGTGAAACTTTCCAGGGTGGAGATTGGTGGGATTTCAAGTCCAGAGATTGGACTTTTTACTCTGGGGTGGGAGGGGGGGCAGGGTCCAGCAATTAGAGGAGGTAGAGTATTCTGTGAGTGGATCCTGACAGTTGGAGGTCCACTTACATCTACATGCAGCAAGACTATTGGTAGTGGATGAGGGGCAACACCACTTCAACTGACTCATGTCTGTCTTCTCCATCTTGAGGATTTTCAACTTTTCCTTGAGGATTTTCAACTGACCCCATCTGGGTATTCCCAACCTCATTGCTGTGCTGACTATTTGAAAATGCAGTAGAGATCCAAGATTCCTACTCAATATCCCCTCTCTTCTTTCTCTAGTATATTGACTCATTTCTGCAGACTTACAAAAGAAAACTGAGCAATGCTGGCTCATGGGCCTCCAACTTCCCACTAATGGCTCCCATACATCCATGAGCACTGTCTTGAGATTCATTCACTGTTTGGGTGTTGCTGCTACATTGGCCTTATGGGCTCCCTTACCATCTGCTCTACAGAGATGTTCTCAGGTTGATGATCTGTGCAATCACCTTGAACCTCCCATCTAAGAAAATCAACATGTATAAACTTCAGAAATGCTGTTGTGTTCTGAATCACGAAGAGAAACCACACTTTCCTTCCTACCTTCAATTTGAACAACTGAGAATACCTCCTCCTCTCTTATCACAGATCTCCACTCCAGAGGGCAGAGCAAGGTCTAGAGTGCATGCCTGATGAAGTTCTGGAGAGAACCTAAAGCCTCACTTACCTTAACTGCTCCTATCCCTTCACCAAGGTTTGCAAGCACAATCCTGACTAGATGGATTGCAAACCCTCCTTCTCGGCCTTCTCTGGTAGAGCTGATGCTTATTGATCCTGGGAAGGAAGATCCAATCTAGAAATCTAGGATAGGACAGATGGTAGGACAAATCTAGACAGACCAACAGTAACATGGCCCAGCACGGGAACTCAGGAGAGCTGGAAGAGCCAGGCCCAGAACTCTCTCCCTTTCTCCCTGAGTTACAGGGTGGAAAACAGATGGTCTCTAACAATTCTCCTGTATCCATCTGGATATTCTTCAAGTGGGTAACAAGAGGAGGCTGGAATTCATGCGTTGATGGGACAACTAGTGGCTATCCCTGTCTGGCACAGAATGGACTTGTTTATGATAATGTTCCCACCACCTCTTGTGGTTTTGATAGGCCAAGTCAGAGCCCTGCCTTAGAATGTCCTCAGTGACTGTATTCTAATTCCTTCACTCAGCAGAATGCCACATCACAGAAATATACAATCTGAGGGCCCAAGGCTAGACAAGAGCATCTGCTGTTAAACTGGCTACTGGAAAACAACCATTGGACTTACTTATAACCTTCAGTTCTACCTTCCCTGCTTGAAGCTGGGCCATTCAGACCACAGAAACTACTATGACAGAGTACCAGCAGGGAAAACAAGGGAGAGTAGCACTTAAGAACCTCATCATGTCCAAGAGTCTAGAGCTAAGCAGCTCAAAGGACCAACTCACATTAGCAACGGGACGTGCTGCGTTTGTTTTTGATGGAGGCATCCACTGAGTTCACCAAGGCTGAAAACTTCCTGAATACTTAGGCCCACCCCCTCTTTCTCCACAATGTTGCTGAGTTCCCCTAATATTAATGAGCATAAATCAAAATTAATTAACTCTCAGAAGATGGCCTAGGAACCCAGAATCCTATGTTTGATGAGGACAGAGTGAGGAATACAGGGAATGAGAGGTTGTCCTCCAGTCACAACAAAGCGCCAGCTTCATCTCTTGCCCCAGTAGACAGCAGCTGCTCCTTCAGCCTGGAAATTTGATCCAAGTCCACAGGCCCCATCAGGTCACATGTGATGCACATGGAGAAGTCTGCTTCTCTCACTCTATTGCTTTGCATCACTACATGGATGACTCACTGTAGCTGGAGACCTTCTCTCCAGCCTCCGCCAAGCCCTGTTAGTCCAATAACCCACTTATAAAATAAACACACAGACACTTAAATTATTTAAACTGCTTGGCCATTAGCTCAGGCCTACCATTGTCTGCCTCTTACTCTTATATTTAGCCCATTTCTATTAATCTACACTTTGCCACATGGCTTGTGGCTTACCAGTACCTTATCTCTTTCTTCTCATGGTGGCGGCTGGCGGTGTCTCTCCCCAGCCTTCCACCTCCCAGAATTCTCTTCTCTCTTGCCCCGCCTATACTTCCTGCCTGGCCACTGGCCAATCAGAATTTTATTTACACAGAGCGATATCCACAGCAACTCACACTTTGAAGACATACTTTAAAAAGAGATTGCTAGGTTTCCCCAGATCCTACTCATTATTCATTTATCTGACTGACTCTTACGACTCCTATTGAGCCTCTGAGAAGTCCTATCAGATGCCCTTTTCTTCTCCTTCCCACTCACAATATGCCATTGGACTCTGCACTGGTATCACCTACAAACATCATAGTACCACCCACACCGCTGCCTTCCTGGAAAAGGACCATGAACTTCCTCTTTTCATCCCAGTACCTATGCAAGGCCCAGGAGGAAGTGTAGAAGAAATATCGGTACACTGGTAGTACTTAGGAAGATGTGAGGAATAAATGCATTATTCTGGCTCTTCTGCCATAAGACACAGTTATCCTTCTATTCCAGCTGCCAAGGTCCCAAGGCTGCTCCATCTGTCTTGACAACCGTGCCTACCTCTGAGAGAAGAGGTCCCTGTAGGGGCTGCCGTGCTGCAGGGCAATCCCATAGCCCTTGCTGCTGATGCTGTTGCCGATGACAGTCACTGAGCAGTCGTCATCTGTCAGGGCTGCATACTCCACCACGGCCACATCCCACAGAAAGGCGTAGTTTCCCTTCTTGGCCTGAAAGACCCAAATCACCATGAAGTCCAGTATAGCTATTTGGCGACAAAACTTTCGAGCAGTGTGACATCTCAATGGTTGAATTTGAGGGGCTCCTCTAAGTGGTCCTACTCAGACTGCACAACAAATTCCCCTAGCATTTTCTGACTTGTAAATATAACCCCAGTCTACACCATTCATCAGAGTAGATCCAACTACAGTTCGTAGAGCAGGTGGAGCGGAAGAGCCCGAGGGTGGGTCACAGAGACATTGACCCATTTCTCACATGCTAACACCTGCTCCTGGGGAGTATAGAAAGGAACATTCAGGGAACTAATGTTTTCAGAGCAGAACTGTACAGGGCACATGACAGCACCCCGGGGGTGAGGAAGAATTTCTTTCCTGGAGAATAATAAATGCTGGGGGGACTGTGATCCACTGACTTTTATTAAGAACCTAACTGCTAAGTCCTGCTTCAACATGAACATGAGTATGGGTTCAGTGCCCCCTGGGTGGCCATGAAGGAATAGCAAGCAAGAGAACATGTTAGAGTTTGCTGTTCATGGTAAGAGCCCGTTAAGGACAGGTTCCAGGAACGTGCAATGCTTCTGCCCCTTGCCTTTAACTGCATTTACATGAAGAGAAGCAAATGCACAAATGCATGTGTTCAGAGCCAATGCACACGTACATGCCTTTTACTTTCTTTGTTGGCAGGGGAGGGGGCAGTTGAAACAGGATCTTGCTATGTTGCCTAGGCTGGCTTTAAATGTGATTCTCCGGCTCTCAATTCCAGAGTGCTCGTGTTATAGGCATGGGAAACTATGCCCAGCATGCCTACATACATGTGTGCTGTGCTGTGCTGTGCTTTGTGTGGGGGGGGTGGGGGGGGTGGGTGTGGGTGTGATTCATACACAGAAGAAGGTTTCTAGCATCAGTCCTTCCATACAGTGTGGCAGTTTTGCAGATTCTTCCATTGGGGATCTATCTGCATTCCCAGCTGAAGCCCTGCCCCTCAAACCCTTCCCCAGCAGACACTCAGCTCTATCTTGAGCCATGATTCTAACTTTGACTATAATTTGGGCACTCAGGAAGAATGTGAACAGTTTTTCTTTTTCAAAGGAAACATTGTCACTTGGCTTTCTCAAAATACTGCATAACATTCCCAAGGTATCAAAGTGCCTGGTTTCCATTCTCTGTTGAGCACACAGATGCTTCTCACCCTGTCGTCCCCCCAACTATGGCCCACACTGGATGCTGTAAAGCATAGGTAGAGGATTGGTAATAGGGCTGAAGCACTACAAGCTGGCAAGCTGTAGGCTTCTTGGCACTGTCAAGGCATTGTTCCAGTTCCTGCCTTTGTTGGCTTTTCATTTCCCCCTAAGAAAGGAGAAAATGACCTTATTATATAGCTCAGGCTGGTCTTGAACCCATGATTATCTTGCCTCAACCTCCAAAGAAGTGGGATAACAAGCATATAACACCACACCCAGTGGGATTTTTCCTTTTTCAAGACCCTAAATGCCCATAACCCAAGATGTCTTATTTCCCCATCAGATTTTTTCCATCACAAATATTTGTGGGTAGTATGTAAACTCTTATATTAGGAACTGGCTTACTGCAGCCTTTAACAAAACCTTGAAAGACATGACACACACCTATGCCACCTATTGCCTCTCACCTGGGGAAGCAATTCAAATATTACACCAAAGCCTCATTTCTTGGCCAATCTAATCCCAGAACTCTTAAAAGACTTTGACCCAGGCTGCAAAATTACATACATCTCTTTCCCTCTACATAGGAAGATAACAGTCATTGCAATTATTTTCCTGCTGGCAAACAAGTTTTTCCACGAAAAGATATAAATTTTCAACCTCTTAGTACCAAGTTTATCCACAAAATGTTGACTTATGACCTAATATTTGGCTTCAGTCAGACTAGGGAGCATTTCACAACCATGCTCGCAATTCAACATGACAATTAGACATGGCTATTTGTACGATTTCAAAAGGGCATGTCATGTTGAAGGAAGAATTAAGATCAGCTTCCTTTCTACCTCGCAAGTGATGTTTCAAGAAGAAAAAAAGAGAAACAAGTTGGCTCAGTCCAACTGGAAACTGACTCTAGAAAAGGCCCTGTGGGCATTCAAAGGGGGCATCTGGAGTCCTTCAAGCCACAAGTCCATGAGAATGCAGTGTGTAGAGTCACAGACAGGCAAGCACAGCCACATAGGGAAAGCCTGCATTTACAGTCATAATGTGGACTAAGCTTGGCAGGACACAGCATCTGAAAAACATGCTGGCAATGTCCATGCCTCCACTCCATGCTCCACACTAAGGCTTTTCTCCACAAGTAAGAAGTTACCTTCTTGAGCAGATGAGTGATCCCAGAGACTCAATGGCCCCATTTGTAAACACTGACTAAATTAACCAGGGTCTTTCCTGATTGCTTGAGGAAGCATGTGGCTAGATTCCTAATCTATATAACAGTACCATAGCATGGGAACTAGTAAAAGGTAATAGGACACTTGTTGTAACAGGACCCAACTGCAAAAGGACAGGAGGCTAGATTCTGGATTTCTCTGTACAACATATTACCTCGAAAAAATCCCATTTTGTTCCTCAGTACCCCCAGAATTCTATGACCCACTCTCTCAGCCTTATGCTAAATAAAATGTAGCACCAACATTTCTCCTTAGGATAATTTTTTGGACTTTGCAGATATCTCTATAATCTTTCTGGTATATCATCAAGACACAAGCCATCTTCAATGTGACTGTGCAATGTGAATGAACATTGCAGAAGTAACTGAAAGAAGGTAAAATGTCTAGAGAGATAGATCAACAAGTAAAATGTTTGTTGTGCAAATGTGAGGACCTGAGTTTAAATTCCCAGCACTCATGTAAAATGCTGGGTACAACGCCATGCACCTGTAATCCCAGTGCTAGGGAAATAGAAACCAGAGGTTTCCCATGCCTTGCTGGCCAGCCTGTCTAGCCCCATTGGTGAGCTCATGTCTCAGTGAGCGAGAGTCTCTTAAAAAAAATAAGATGGAGAGCAATTAAGAAAGATGTCTGGTAATAAACTCTAGCTGCCACATACACACATATACATATGCATGTATACATGGCAAGGCATTCATACAAATCACAGCTCTGCAACTTGCATGCAAACCCCATTCTTGATCTTTTGTAGAATGATTTCCACCTTTCTCTTAAAAACACCAGGATGTAGTTACTGTAAGTCAGAATAAATTTTCTGTACACATTCTAATAATCATGAATCTACCTCCTTATTTGACGTTGCTTATACACAAGGTTGGCTTGACCATATGGGGGATACCTAATATTTCATATTTCTGAACCCCGGAAGATCCAAGACTCTTCTCCTCCCCCTCCCCATAACCACTTTTCTTTTTTGGAGTGTTTGGTTTGAATGCACAATGTCCCCCCGGGCATGTGCTTTAGACATCCATTTCCTACCTAGTGGTACTGTTTGGGGATACTTTGGAACTTTGCAAGGTGGGATCCTGACGGGTGCAAAAGTTACCAGTAGGAAGCCTTTACCCAGGCCCTGGCATCTGCCTTGTCTTCCTTGTGGCCCACTATGATGTGAATGGCCACCACCACATGCCTTTATCAATGGGCTGAGGCACTCTGTCATTCTTCCCCAGCTCACTGAACCCAAATCCTCCAAAACTGAGAGCTAAAATAGCATCCCTCCCTTAAGTTGCTTGTATCAGATACTATGGTCACAGCAGCATGGAAGTACTTATACACCAAGCCAGTGCTTCTTTCCACTCTGCTCTGATTCAGCTGGCCCCCCTCCATTCCCCAGCCTCAGTATCTTGTCTAGTCTCTGGTTTCTTTGGGACAGTGTGCCTATACTCTTCCTCCATTCTCCATGCCTGAAGCTCAATTTCAGAAATCTCTCACACTAGGATACAGTGCCAATTACTTATTTACAGTGACTTCTTTCAACAAGAGATGGTTTTCGACTCTTGAGAAGACTGAATGGAAATAGGAATTTAGCCTGTTTTCAACTGTGCAACATTCACATAGAAGATGAACCAAGCTACCTCCCTGCAGCATCTCAAGAGTCCCTACTCTAAATGTCCCAACAGATCTTTGAACTCACTATTTTCACCACTTCCTGTTTTTACTTCTTTGTGCCTGGGTCTCTCAGTATGGTCCTTTTCCTACTCCCCAGGAGGCTGTGGCAAGTTAGGGAAGGCAGTGTCTGAGAGCAATGAGAGACAAGCTTGTAAGGGGCTTAGAAATAGAGTAGTATTGGTAGTATTTCATAATGCCTTAAAGATTAAAGTGATACTACAGCCTTTTGTTCTACTATTAAAACAAAAGCAATCCAAAAACTTATTACACCCTTTCACTGGGTTGAATCACCTTTATCTGGCAGTCCATCTATAATATCAAATGTACTCTGATTTTCTAATCACTGATGAACATGTAACATTCAGCTACTGAAAAGCTGGAGGTCAGACAAGGTGGTCAATGCAGTCTCATATTCTTCTAGCCCTTGTCTCTGTGTAAAGCTTAGATGGGCACACACAGCCAGCCCTCCAGTTTCTCATGACCCTGGAAAGCACCTTAGGATTAGCTCTGGGATCCTGGGACAAAAGTCCAAGCTTTTAAAAAATGCTATAGAAGGGATTTGTAGATTGTTTTTAAAAAGAAGAGATGGCACAGCTAATATTACCTTGAAATATAATGTGACTGCCTCTATAGTATGTCTTTTAATTAATAGTGACCAATATCAGTGAAATTATTGCAAAATTGGATTATCTTTCATGGTTATTAGCACCAGAAAATGGTAGCACTTTGGAAAGTAATGCAACATCATATAATGTGGACATTTAAAGTTATTGTCTCTTTAATCCTGGCAAATTGGAATTTAACCTAAAAAGTAACTCAATATTCAGAACTGACAATAAAACTAACATGTGAATATTTTAACTATTCAATGTCAGGGAAATAATTTAATAAATGATGGTTCATGAATACGATATCAGTGCAACACACACTAACTTCAAAGACTAAAGAAAAACTATATGCACAACCCTGAAAATCTTGGGAATATTTTCCTCAAATCTTAGCCTGCTTCTAAATATTTTGCTTGATATTTTTTCTTCTCCTTCCCAATATACAAAATTGATTAAATAATTAATTAATTAGGACAAAATAACAATAAATGGCACAAGCATGAAAAATACATATGTGAGGATGTTAGGGAGAGGAAGCAGAATATCTTTGGAAATCAATAAGGTCAATAAATTCAAGGGCATGTGGGACTCCATTATCAAAATACAAAACAATGGCACGTGATGGACCCACTGGTTTTATCTCCTGCGGACTATCTTAGGAAATAGAACCCAGCTCCCTCTCTGAGTTCCCTTCTCAAACTGCCTGAAAGTCCAAAGGCTAAAACTGGGAACAGAGACAAGAGGTTGCCTGGCCCAGCCCTTTGCAGATACTTCCTAACATTTCTCATAACATCATCAGCCTATACTGTTGAGGAAGGTCAGGCATCATAGACATAGCCACAAGTGAGCTGCAGCACGGTGACTGGCTTGCTCACCTGTTCCACACTGGTAATAAAATGAGATTGCATGGCCATGTATTGCTCCATTGCTTCCATCCTTCTGGAGCTCACTCAGAGAGCAAACTTTAGAGCCATCAGCCTTTGAGATAAGAATCTCATTGTGTTCTTCTGTTCCATCCTAAATGCTTAGAGAAGGGAAGAGAACAACCTCGATGCTCTCCTAAACAAGCCAGAATGCTGGTACTGCCAACATCATTTACAAATGTCATTGGAATGAGGTGTTAAAGGATGGACATCTGTAGTGCCAGGTACAAGTCACTAGGTACTAGGACTTAGAAATCTAACATCTTTTAGCCATAGAATTATTCTCAAGAGCAGAGTCTCATTTTCCTTTTATAGATGAAATGACCAGGGCTCTGGGCAAAAAAAGTGTCTTATCCCTAACAAATAAAACATGGAGCCAAGCCAACATGGGTTCCAGCTATCTCCAAAGACACCTGTGCTTTCTCTGCTCTGCTTGAGCTCACAAAAGGAAAACTGTGGAAAAGATTCCCCAGGTCTATGCCCTTGGACCATTTCCCTGGGGGAAGGATGCTGATTACAGTTGATATGTAGATGACTATGCATGTTTTTCTTCAGCTTTGCAGACAAAGATGCTTCATGGAACTTATGCCATTCTAGGGGAAGGAAGGACACTGATAGGTGCCATTCCCAGGGATTCTTTGGACAGTTGATGAATCTCCATTTGCATTCACCATCCATGGAACATGCCCCCTGCCTTTCCTGGCATCTCTCTATAGGCAGAGCTTGGCCTTTTGAGTATCTAAAGACTTAGCTCTTATAGTCATATTCATACAATGGAAACACACTGCCAAGCACAGTCTGAACCCTAGCTGCCGCTATACCTACATTACACACTGTGCCAAATCACAGGAGGAACCAGGAAAACCCAAAGACCATCTGCAGAGAAAAGGACAATTTTACAGCTTGCTGATAGGAGTGTGGGCTCGCATGATATTTCTGGAATGGTCATTTGGTGAGAAGAATTGCATGCTTTTCAAATCTGCATATGCAGCAGTCATTCCTTTGGGATTTATTCTATAGAATTACTTGGATGCTGAATGGATGTTTTTACAAAAAAAAAAAAAAAATCAGAGCAACATGTTAAATGAATGAGAAACTGGAAGCTAAACACCCAATGTTTGAAAATCAGGTAGGTAAATGGTAGCATTAAATGATGAAATATTATCTTTCTTTTAATATAGTGCTTTTAAAGAGCACTGATTACTGAGAGAAGTGTACAGGGCAAAAAAATAAAAAATAAATATAAAAGATGGAGCCTTAGGTTACAAATTAGCCTGAGCTTCAGAGTCTCAGTGTGTGGATTTGAATCCCAGGTGCATTGCTTGCCAGCTGTCTGAGTACAGATAAAGTTGATTAACACCCCTGGGCCTTGGTTCCACTGGAAAGAAAATGGACAGAGCTCTGATGAGAATTAAATACTTCAATATACATGATATGCTTAGGGCTTTGCTAAATAAGTTACAACTAATATTAGAACACTTAGTGAGAAACAGGTTGTTACAAAGGATGACATCTCTTTTCAGTGATTATATCAAAGGTTCATATTTATGAAGAGTCAAATCAAGTACCAAATCCTAACAATGGCCATCCTTGGGTCATGCCATTATAGGAGAATATTTAACATTTTTTCCTGTTGTTCATGTGTCTGCAGTGAAATGAGCCTTTCTTTTGTGATTGCAGACATCTAAGAGGGTAATTTTTAGAAATTCAGTCTTATATCTTGAGCTCTAGGCAGTGAAAAGAGCGGAGTGCGAGAGGAGGGCCCTCCTGTTGCCTCCAGCTCTGAAGTGAACCGACATTCTCCAGCTGATTGCTTTTTAAGAGACCTGCCATCATGTTACATTCCAGAGTGCAGAATACTGTGCCGGGAACAGAGTGAAGGCCCAACGCCTGCTCTGCTTCCTTTCCCTTCCATCAATTCCTAGCGGGAGTCAGGACCCAAATCTGTCAGCTGGGACTGAAGAAAACCTTTCTTCCTACTCTCAACCTATTTGACCTCTGCCACCCTCACCAATTCAGCAACATACATTCTGTGATTGTGTGTGTGTGTGTGTGTGTGTGTGTGTGTGTCTAGAGCATGTGTGCACATGTGCGATAATGTGTGTATTCAAGTGCATGCAAATTGTGTATGTACATGCTTGAGTGAGAAGGAATGTATGGCAGTGTATATGGGAATGCATATAGTACATGTATATGGGTGTGTGTACATGTAAGAATGTGTGTCAGAATGTGTATCTATTTGAGTGCACTGTGAGAGTTTCTTAAGTGTGTAAAAGTGGGGGAAAGGGTGACTATGTATGTTTTCATGTATATGGAAACGCCTGTGTATGGGTATTGTTGGTAACCTAAGAACCAGCCACATTCCAGAGCCAGATGCTCTCCTAACCCACCTTCAGTGACTCAGTGCAAGCAGCCATGTCATCACCAGCCACCAAATGCAACATATTTCCACTATTGCCATAAGTAAGGTACCATGTATAAAGCCCATGCCATCATGCCCCCCACCCCTTGTCCCCACTCCGAGGCAACCCTCTGCACTCTCTCTCCCCCAGCCAATCTCTCTGAGCAAGGTCTGTTGCAAAGTATAACTTTGTGGCATTCCTTGGCCCTCTGATTGCTGAAAAAACCCTAGCAGGTATATGTGTGACTCTGTGTGTGGATGTATATGAGTCATTTGAATGTGTAAAGGTGTATAAGTACATATGCAAGTAAGAATTGTGTGGGTGTGCAAATGATGTGTACAGAAATGTAACTGTGCATATGTTGATATGTGAAAACATGAATTTGTGTGTATGAGAAAGAAGTGAGATTATGAGCATCAAAACTCCCATGGAGGTAGCAGAGAGGATTTGGGTAGCCAAGCAAATGGAGGATCATGAAGGTTCAGGGACATTCTCTTTCTTCTGGAAATAAGGAGCCTTTCTCTCTGATCTTTCAGAATAAGGAAGAAGTAATCTCAAATGACATGAAAATATATGATGATGGGAGTTGTTCACACAGCCCAACTACAGAATCAGCAGGTATCTGAGAGCATGCTATCTAAGGAGTACAGGACAAAGACCTTTATCTGACTCAGCCCCAGGG
Organism: Onychomys torridus; assembly: GCF_903995425.1. Lineage (NCBI taxonomy): Eukaryota > Metazoa > Chordata > Mammalia > Rodentia > Cricetidae > Onychomys > Onychomys torridus. The sequence goes on along the minus strand of NC_050451.1, from coordinate 8,979,162 downwards.
CCAGCAGAAGGGAAAGACTGGAACAGCCTCAGTGGGAGGGAGGAAGGTCACTGCTGGGCTCCACACACCTGGATAAAAGCTGTTGCCTGAAAGCATCCAGAAGGTCCATTTAGCTTGTTCTGTCTTCATACCACAGTGGACAGGATGGAACTGGGCAAAAAGGCCTCACAACCAAAGGGCAGTAATGCAGGAGATGTCCTTGGTGTATGGCCACGAATACAAGCAAGAGGCCACCTTGCAATTGTGTCTTGGTGGTCAGATTGAGCCTGCCCTTCTGTTCTGTGATTGCACAGAACAGAATGAGTGGACCTGTCCCAGCACTACAGCCATGGAAATGAGTGTCTGCTGGTCAGAGGGTAGGATTTCTGCTATGACTGCCCTTCCTGTGCTGGTACCCATGTGTCCTGATTAACACCAACCACATTAAGGAGTTCACATGATCAAGAGGAGCAGGTGACTGTGCATCTTGATGAAGGACTATGTTGCCTTTTCTATTATATGATCTCTTTGGGAGCCTATAATTTTCTTTCTAGGATCTTCTATTCTTCCTAAAAAAACACAGTGTAGGTGTTGGTGAAAGGATTTGGACACTGCTGGCAACATCTTACTTTAGCCCTTTGTCCAGCCATGTGAATTCTCAGAGTTCTCACATGGAGGGCAAGGATAGCACAGGATAGGACAGTCCCCTCACATATCTGTTAAAGGTAAAATCAACACAAAAAATGCCTGATGCATTAAAGGAACTGGATTGAATATTAACACAGTATCCTCATGATCATGATAATTGTTACCAGTATCATAGCATTAAGTTTGGGTCGTGATTAAAACACAATTGTCTTTGGATAAACAACACTTGAAACTGTCCTCTATCATCAGCCTGGTAAATTAGAGAGACTGTTAGACTGGGCTACAGTCTCAACCCAATTACTGACTCATTAGCAATTTATGAAATGCTGAAGCCAAGTGGCCTTTAAGGTCTCCTTCAGCTTCCACATCCTCCAAGTCCATGTTATAGACAGTGGTTCTCAAGGTATCTTATGGAGGCCCGCAGCATCAGCACTGATGGAGAACTTATAAGATTTAACTATGCCAATCAATCAACCAAACAATTTTTGATCTTTCTTTAAGAAGACATAGAAAGAGGGGGGAACATAGTATCCTTGTATTTGGGGTACTAAGTAGAGAAAAAAAGATCACAGGTTAGAGGGATCAATGGAACTGAAAGAAACTTTAAAGAAAAATCACACCGGGTATCTTATTCCAGGAACAGTCTTTGCTTAGTTATCTCCCATTCATTCTCTTATTACAAGGTTATGATAAAATCCTATGATACAAACTGTCCATTTTTCATCATGAAAGTTGAGGCTTAGAAAGAATTGTTCCTAAAAGTCAGAGAACCTACTGTTGTCAGAGATTGGATTTCTCCCAAGATTTGCACTGAGGGTGGTCTTCCTATCGTCACTGTCAAAAATTTGAACACTAGAAGCCTCAGAGAGCCCAGGGAATCCCTTCAGTTAGTTGGCTGTGTGCTGGTGTTTGCTTTACTCCTAATGTTAGATTGTGACCAAGATTCTATTAGAAACACCTGTTCCCCAAACTTGATTTTTGGCTAGATTCCCTTTTATTTCTCTAGAGACAGTTTATTTATAAACCAGGAAAAGGTTCATCACATTTCCAAGAGAAGATGCAAGATTGGTACAAAGGTAAAAGAAACCCCTTAACGTAGAAGGACCTACTGCTCCTGTCCTAAACTCTAAAATTGTACACTGTCAGCGAAGCTGGGGGTGGGGCCTAAGCAAGTTTCTCAGCAGGGCAGGAGGACACATTGATTTCCAATGATCTGTCAACATTTTAAACTGTCCAAATTCCATGATGAATAATAATCTAATCTGAGCTATTCCATGGGAAAAATTAAGAGTGATTTAAAAATAATATTAAATGGGTTTTCCTAGATGTAAAATAGCTTGTAAAAATAATATAATTTTTAGATGAGTGTGAACACAATTACCCCCATATTAGTGAACACTACTGCTCCCAGAAAAAAAAATCAGGTTATCAAATGAAAATGTATGCCACTTTACCTGCTACGAACACACAGGCCATTCTCATACTACATCCAACCTCTCCATTCTTCAGGTCAGGGACATCCTTCTCCAGGATGGAGCCTAGTGAGTCTGTCTGACCCAATCCTCCATGCATCATCTCCAACACATTGGGTCCAGCTTGGATCCCACATCCAATATCCAGGTCTAGTCTGGCCACATCTGACCTACCTGCATTGCAACAAATCTCCAAGCTTCCACCAGGACCCACTCTGTCTATTCTCCAATCAACAAGACATTCTCATGCCACAACCAACTTTCCACCCAACCAGATCTACCCATACTCCAGGCTTGGACCAAGAGGCACACCCTATACACCAACCTAGTTCCCTATATCCATCTGAATTCATTCCTCCCAAGCCATTTCCAAGCTCTAAGCCCAGTCCTCCCCTATACAAACTGCTGATCTCTCAATAGAAAACTGAAAGCCAGAACCCTGGAGCAATGTACTTCAAACCTTAAAAGATCATGATAGTTAGCCTGGACTAATATACACAGCAAAAGTATAATTGAGGGAGAAAAAAATCTTTCACAATATTAAAAGTCTTAAAAATATTTATATCCAACCAACCAAACCTAAAGAAAATACAGGAAGCAATATTTCTGCTGAGGTGAGGAAGGAGCATGGCCAAGAGACTATGGAAAGAAATACAAAGCCACAAGTAATAAAACACAAAGTACCACTGAGAACACATACAATGGTACCAAAAATCAGTAACACAATGATGCCACTAACACATGCATTTTTATAATAACTTTAAACACCACACTTTAAATATCAATGGTCTCAGTTCTCCAATCAAAAGATACAAATGGTCTGACTGAATAGATCAAGAAACAAAATTCATCTAGCTGTTGTCTACAAGAAACATACCCTAGCTTTAAAGATGAGAAACGACCTTAGAGTAAAAGGATAGACGAAAATATGTCAATCAAATAGGAGCAGGAAGCAAGCAGGTGTCACTATCCTGCTATCTGATAAGAGAATTTTATCCCTCTGATTAAAAAATGGACTTCAACTAAAACTAATCAGAAAAGATGTAGAGAGACACATCATTCTAATAAAGGAAATAGACATTACTATCTATCCTAAGCAACATGCATCAAACTCTATTGCCCCCAATCATAAAAAAGAAGTACTGGATTTAAAAGCACAGATTAACATCAGTCCATTAATAGCAGGTGATGTCACACCCCTACTCTCTCCAACAGACAGGTCCATCTGGACAAAAAATAACGAGAATACCAGCATTAATTGACATCCAATATCAAATGTATTTAACAGATATCTATAGACTATTTCCACCCAACTACCAACTTCCAGAGAATACATACTCTCCTCAGCAGCAAAATGGAAGCTTTTCTAAAATAGACCACATACTGGGACACAAGGCAAATTTTACAAATAAAAAGAGATTGAAATAACTATGTGTATTTTATTCTATCTGACCATATTGCAATAAAACTCACAATTGACAGCAGACAAGTTTCTAGTAAGTACATAAACTCAGAGAGTTAACAACTTACTACTGAATGATGACTGTGTCAAAGAATAAATCAAGAAAGAAATAAAAAGTTTGCTAAATCAAAATAAAAACACAACATGACAAGACCTATGGGAGCATTGAAAGCAGGCTTATGAAGGAAATGCATAGCTCTAAATGTCTATAGTTTAAAAAAATCATAAAAAGCACAAATAAATGACCAAATGATGCAATTAAAAATTTTGGAAAGGCAAGAATAAACCAAATCCAAACACACTCAATGCCAAGAAATAATTAAATTCAAAGTAAAAAGAAAAATCAATGGAATAGCAACAAAGAAAATTCAAAGATTCAACAAATGTAAGAGCTGGGTCTGAGAAGGTAAACAAGATTGACAGATCTTTGGCACAACTACCCAAAAGAAAAAGATGACCCATATTTAACAGATCAGAAATGAGTATGGAAACACTTCATTCTAATCAAGAGAACAGTTAAACAAGAAGACATTACTACCCTAAACATACATATACCAACCTCTTAGTGCACCCAATTTCATTTAAAAATGTACGACTGGATTTAAAAGCACAGATTAACATAAGCTCATCAATAGTTAATAGTATGGACACACACCAAAGAAATTTATAACATAGTGAGGGAATAGCTTAACAACCTGTACTCCATTAAATGGAAAAACCTAAAAGAAATGAATGAAATTCTAGCTTCAGCAAAACTATCAAAATTAAACCAAAAAGTCAACAACCTAAAGACACCCATAACAAATGAGAGTTAAATAGTAGTGAAAAGCTGTCCATCCTGAAAATAGGTTAGAGTCTGGTGGATTTTGATGAGAAAAGTTCTAGAAACAATAAACAAATACAGCAATGTGTCAGGATAGAGAGTCAACTTGCCTAAATCAACTGCTTTTCTACACACCAACAACAAATATCCAGAGAATGGGATCATTGACATATTCCCATTAACAACAGTCTCAAGGAAAATAAAATGTCTAGGAATAAAACTAACTAAAAAATTGGAGGACCTCTACAATGAATACTTTAAATGGTTGAAAAATAGATACAGATATTAGGAAATGAAAAAATATCCCATGCTCACAGAATTAGTATTGTGAAAATGATTTTACCAAAAGCTACCAACAGGTCCAAATCAATCCTAATCAAAATCTCCATTATATGTTTCACAGAAACAAAACAACAACAACAACAACAACAACAACAACAACAAAAAACTACCCTAAAATTCAGATGGTCCTACAAAAGACCCAGAGAGCCAAAACTATCTGAGCAAAGATAACGAAGTTGGAAGGATTAACAGTCCAGGTATTAAGATATATTACAGAGCCATAGTGATAAAAACAACGTGATATTGGCACAAAACCACACCCAAACATGAGGACACATAATGTCAGAATTTGATGTCTGACAAAGATGCCAAAACATAAGCTAAAGAAAATAAAGCATCTTCAACAAATGATGCTGGTAAAACTATATGTCCACAACCAAAAGAATGAAATTAGATCTATAACTAACATTTTGCACAAAACAACACCCAAATGGACCAAGGATCTCAACCTGAAACCCAGAAGACTGAAACTGCTAGAAGAAAAGATAAGCAGTTCCCTACATGATACAGGTATAGAATGGGACTTTCTATCTGCCCAAGAATTACAGCCAACAGCTGACAAGTGGGTTTTCATAAAACTAAAAAGCTTCTGCACAGCTAAAGAAATGATCAGTGAAGCAAAGAGGAAGCCCACAGAATGGAAGAGAATCCTTACCAGTTAGATATCTGACAGAGGATTGAGATCCAGAATATATAAATAACCAAAATAAAATAAAAATAAATAAAAAAATAGGATGAGACCTGAACAGAAAGTTCTCAAAAGAAGAAAAACTGGCTAAGAAATAGCTTATAAAAATGTTCAGCATCCCCAGCAATTACAGAAAGGCAAATCAAAACAACTTTGAGGTTTATCTTATGCCAGTCAGAATGGCAAAGATCAACCAAACAACCAACAGCAAATGCTAGAGGGGGTGTGGGGAAAAGCGAATTCTGATTCACTGTTGGTGGAATTGCAAAATACTGCAGCCACTATGGAAATCAGCATGAGGAACTCTCAAAAAGCTAAAAATAAATCTATCATATGACCTAGCTATACCACTCCTTAACATCTGCCTAACAGACTCGCCATCCTACTCCAAGGTGCTTGCTTGGCTGTAGTGGGTAGCCATCCCAGCCTTGGCCTGGAAGTTCCAACCCCCATTGAGGCTTCAGTAATGGTCACGCCCACAAGGCAGGGCTGAGGGAGGAAGCTGAAGACCCAGGATCCAGAGGAAAGGTCTCTCTTGGCTCTGGGACCATGGACGCTGGAGGTAGACCAAACAGAATTCTCCAGAGAACACTGCCGGACTGTGCCATACCTTTGCCAGACCCTGTTACCTATCCCTTCATTTGTAAGTTACCCTACAAAATAAACCTCCCTTTTAACTACATGGAATAATTTCATCAATATCTGGTGCCCAACGTGGGGCACGAACCCACAACCCTGGGATTAAGAGTCCCATGCTCTACAGACCCATAGAAAGGTGACCACTAAACTTTGCTTGACAAAATGGTCCTTCAGGTTCCTGCTTCACAAAGAAAACTGCCAGACATTCCTCAGGACACTGAGAGAGTGACCAAGAGACTCTAGCCCTGTGGGCTAAAGACAAATGCCCCAACTTTACAAAGGAACATTAGTTGACTGCCAGCTGTCTCTGTCTACCCTGCAAGACTCCCGAAAGTTACTTGCATCCTTCTTCCATTTCTCAGGTAATAATATATCCTTCTGAGGTCTTGATGTGGTTAAAGACTAGATAGTTGTAATTTTCTCAGTTATGATAAAAGATAAGTTAGATATAAAACCTTAGACTCACAAATATAAGATAGATAGGATATCTTCTTTAATATTGTAACTGTAATTCTTGCTTGATAATTGTTTTGTTATCTGAAATTTTACTATATATAAGTTAAAACCTTGCTTTTTGAAAAAAAGAAAAGGGGAAGTGCTATGGGATGTTCTGTATGTCAAATGTGTTGCTCTGATTGGTTAAAATAAACAAAGTGCTGATTGGCCAGTAGCCAGGCAGGAAGGATAGGGTAGGCAGGACAAGGAGGAGGAGAATTGTGGGAAATGGAAGGCTGGGGGAGACACTGCCAGCCGCCGCCATGACAAGCAACATGTAAAGACACTGGTAAGCCACAAGCCATGGGGCAAAGTATAGATTAATAGAAATGGGTTAATTTAAGATAGAAGAAATAGATAACAAGAAGCCTGCCACGGCCATACAGTTTGTAAGCAATATAAGTTTCTGTGTGTTTACTTGGTTGGGTCTGAGCATCTATGGGCCTGGCGGGTGAGAGAGATTTGTCCTGACTGTGGGCCAAGCAGGAAAACTCTAGCTACACTTGGCTGTGTTCATTGCTGCTCTATTAACAATAACTAGGAAAAGGAAACAACCTAAGTGTCTTTCAGCTGACAAATGGATAAGGAAAATATGGTGTATCTATACACTATAGAATGCTATTCAGCTATAAAGAAAAATAAAATCTCATTGAGTAAGGAAATCCAGACCCCAAAAGCCCAATGGGGCATGTTTTCTCTTACTGGAGGCTCCTAGCTCCAAATCTTCAGATATGAGTACACATCCTAGAGAACCTGCAAAAACTAGGAAAGTAAATTATGACCCCTGCTGTGGGAGGGGCGTAGGGAGCAATAGAGGCAGGAAGAATAGCAGGGTACCAAGTGATCTGCTCAGGGAAATGGAAAAAATAGAGCATGCGTGGGGGGGGGGGGCGGGGAGGGAGACAACTCTAATTAGAAAAGTAAGAGGAAGATAAATACAGAGGAGAGAGGAGAGTAAAATCACAATAAGGATGTCTGAAAAAGTCATAAGCAATAATACTATTATTTACCTAAAATAAACATATAATTCACATAAATCCATGTATAAATGTGCACATGTAGATTAAATTATATTTTCTCATGTGGGCTGAGAAAAACCAATGACTATCTAACAAAACCCCAACACCAGGCATGAGAAGACCTCTTCTGAGTTATTGGTCAGCACTGACCAAGAGACTCCACAAACATTACAAGCTACTGCAAAGGCCTTTGGTTGCCCTCCAGAAAAAAGGGAAGTCCCTACTGCTGAAGAGATGATGCACTTCCGACAAAATTAACTTAAAAGAGAGCAAAGAGGGATATATGAGAGGGTTTGGATGGAGGAAAGGGAAGAAGAAAATGATATAATTATATTATGATCTCAAAAATAAAAGAACAATTTTTAAAATAAATTATATACATTCTTATAATTTTCAAAAAATAAATATAAAGAAATTCAAAGTAAACACTATTATCCTGCAGAAATGAAATGGCTCTAGGGGAAAAGGGAGGTACATAGGGGGTGGCTAGGAGGAATGGATGTAATGTAGTCAGGATGTAATGTTTGAGAGAATTTAAAAAATAAGAATACATAAACACAGAAAACATAGATGGTAAACTCACATGCAAATATCTCATAAAGTAGTGTGATAGAACTGTAAAGATACTTCATGTTTCATGCACATATACATATATGTATAATACACACATGAGAGAGAGAGAAGGGAGGGGGAGGGAGGGGAGAGAGAGAGAGAGAGAGAGAGAGAGAGAGAGAGAGAGAGAGAGAGAGAGATTGATTGATTCCTGGCCAATGCATATCATGTTCATTTAACTAGCATGGTGTCTAGCTTATAGTTGGTTCCAGATAGACCTGAGAAGCTTTGGGTCTTGATAGAGTGGTCTGGCCATATCCCATCTGCCCCTCCAGAAGTATCCTTCACTCTGCTTTATACTTAAGTCTTTCCCAGAGTTTGCCCTACAAATACAGTACCAATGGGCATGCAGAACTTCTAAGAACCATTCTCAAAAATTCAACAATAAACTAAATATTAATGCAGCCATCATAATATACTACCATTTCATTTTCAAATACAAGAGGCCATGAGAATCACCTGGAGAGTAAAACAGAGATTGCTCTCCATGCTGCTTCGCTCCCAATCTCTGATGTATCATCAGACGTGGCTCAGAGCCCAAGAAGTAACATTTCAACAAGTTTTCACATGCCCTCCACACCACCTATCATCTCCATAAGAATTCTAGGAAGACAAGTTATTCATTTTTTGTCAAGAGTTCATTAACCTGCCCAAGATCTAATAACCTGCAAAAGATAGATGCAAATCCCAAACCTAGCTGCTATTGACTCAATTATCATAGTCTCTCCATTACATCACGCTACTTATGTAACTGGGCATTTGACTTCACTGAGGTAAATTTCAAATGAGACCTGAGAACAACACCCCGAGGCCACAGTAGTTTGGCCACTAGAAGAAACTACCTCTTAATGTTTCTCCAGCTATACAGGTTTTCAGGAACTGGCAACTCAAGATGATGCTGTAAGGAGAGAAGCAATAAAACGCCATGTGCTCCCTATTGATTTTAAAAGTGCCATCAATGGCCAGGGTGACCATGCCTGGGGTTTAGGTTTAAGAGCCTTATCCTCTAACCCACTTGCAGCTAACAATTCCTTTATGGCCTTTGCTAAAATGTCAGCCTTGATTGACATAGCTTGCACTATACCCTTTAAGCACGCCAAAGAGCGGTAAAATAGGTCACAATTGACTATAAAGATCCAAAGAGACTCCCATTCTGAACAGCAGAACAAGGTCCACACTCTACCCAGAAGGACCAGAGCTTTTCCAAGAGGAGAAATGCTGGAAATTTACCAGAGTTGACTGGTTATCTGGCTAGGAGGCATGGTTAAACCCTGTACCATTCTGATGGGGGCCCTGTATGCAACCAGGGATGTGGCATCTGTACACTGCCTGGAAAGTTCTTTTTAATATTTCCACATGTAACTGAGAACCTGGACATCATGGAGTAGGTCCAAGTCCTTAGCCTTGTAAGGATTCTATAGCTGTGAGACATATGCAGTTATTCTGCTACAAGGAAACCTGCTATTCCTGTTGCCTCTCCTAATTTGAGTCTCTCTCACTATCCTTCATATTTATTCAGTCTCTGCTTTTCTGTTTCTCTCTTCTCTCTCTCCCCACTCCCTCCTCCCCTTCTCTCTATCACACACACACACACACACACACACACACACACACACACACACACAATTTTATTTTAAAATAAAGGGTCCACAGCAAATCTTAATACCACTATGATATTGGAGAGTAAAGAATTCTCATCTCTTTAATAAACCTACCCATTGTATATGCAGAATTGCCGTTTCTTCTGAGATACATCAGTGTTGATGGTAATATTAATAAAATACGAGGTGGTGGAAAGAGTGCAATAATTTTATTGATAAATGAGACTCTACTGAGTTTGGCATTCTGGATTTGCAAAATGTGAACAAGGCAAATGCCCCCCAGCACCCCCATGAAGATTAGGTCTGTCAGCCCAGTGCCCCTCACACCTGTCTTCTTTGGGAGGATTACTGTACTCCCTTTCTCTCTTTTTGCTCCTAGACAAACAACATTATGGCAAATAAAAATAAACAAAATGGAAATAAAAATAAGCTCAGCAAGAATGGTCAACAAGCTCACTGACGCAATAAATCAAAATTGTTTTCATCAGCTACTGCTCCTTGATTTTTATGTAATCAAATAACAAAACGCTTCCCTTCAAAATGCAAAAACTTAAGTCATAAAACCCAAAGCAATAATATTCAGTGGAACAAACAGAGTGGACTAGCCCCACATTTACAGCCAGCACTGAGAGGAAGTACAGCAGGGTTGGGTACAAAGCAAATTACAGAACAGAGGAAATCTGTAAAATAAAAACCAGATTTAAGGGGAGTCAACATCCTCCTACCTCCTCTAATGAGGAGTTTGAAAATAATCAGAGTTAGCATGATGGCATGGATATTGGTTTGAGCTTACCCTACCATATTATAAAAATTGCAAAAGAAAGTAATTGAAGAATTCATAACGAGATTTGCTTGGCAATGCTCAAAACCCAAAGCAAAGGAATTTAATAAGGGAGGCTCAGAAAGGGCTTTCCTTGATCTTTGGACTGTATTATCCCAAACCAATCACTATCAAACATAATTAAGCAGTAAGGGGTCATACAGGGGCCAAATCAGCCAGTTGTATGTTGAAGAGCTCCAGACAGAGCAAGCTCCACTGGGTCCAGGGCAGAGGACTTCAGCCCTTTCCTGACCATCACAGCCCTCCATGCTATCCTTGTGTCTGTATCCCCAGCAACTCTGCTCATTCATGCTTAAGACAGAAACGTTCATGACTGTGCCTACGCACAGTCTTATTCCAGCTCTTATTCACTGAACATTTATTTTGTTTGCTTTTTAAAAGCATGCGTGATTTCCAAAGTTCCTGTGCTATTTTTGTTCCACCTTCCCTTAGGTCATTCCTGGGGACAGACAACAGCATAAAAAGGAGCCTCACTGGAGAGAAGCTGAGTCCTGAGGTCCTTGCCAGACAGAGCACTCAGGAGTGGATAATATCTTGTGAGGCCATGCTCTTGGGTGCACAGTACAGTAAGAGGCCGGGGCAGGAAGAATGAGTGTTCCCACTAAAGCGTGAGAGACAGCCAGCTGTCAGCCTGGCAGACAAAAAGAGAAGAAAAAAAAAAAAGGTGTGCACCACAGTGTACAAGGTTGTTCGGGGAGGGGACCACTTAGGCTGGGGTAACAAGAGTCATGTCAGCGGCAGGCAGAAGCCAAGGCATTGTTCTGAACATGCTTCTAAGAGTCTCAGGATTTAAGCACTGGGTGGGCTACTGACTCAGCCTGTCAGGAAGTCCCTTGAGACCCACCCCACTTTCTGTCCATTCTAGGCCTCTCTAATGCTAGTCAGAGCATTAATCTCCATGTTGTCTGGAGACCAAGGAAGGGAAGGAAACAATAATATACAGTTCCAAATCAAACCAAACCTTCCTTTGACCTTACATTGATTCTTAGAATTAGACTGAGTGCATCATGTCCCCTTTTACATGTTAATTAATCTCATCACTAGTAAATGAATCAACTAATGAATACATGGAAAGAAACACCAAATACTTTAAATGGTTTAATTGCAATAGGTATCTAGAGAAGGAACTCTGTGCTGGCTCATTCTAATGTTAACTGGGCACACAGTAGAATTATCTGGGAAGGACTCTTAATCTCTTAATCAAGACATGCCTACATAGGATAGACCTGCTGGCAGATCTGTAGAACATATTCTTGATGGATGATTGATGTGGGGGGGGGGGCGGTGTAGTCCATTGTGGGCAGTGCCACTTCTGGGCTAAGAAAGGATGCAGAGAAAGTCATTGGGTAAACAGCACTCTTCCTTGGCTTCTGTATTAGTTCCTGCCTCCAGGTTCCTGCCCCGACTTCCCTCGGTGATGGATTGTTACCTAGAAATATAAGCTGAAATAAACTCTTTTGTCTACAAGCTGCTTCTGGTCATGGTGTTTTATCACAGCAATAGGCACCCCAACTAAGATAGGTTTGTATGTGTATCCTATGTATCATTTCTCATTATTAAACAACTGTAGAGCTTTAACTATAATCCCCTTAAATTACTTCAAATGTTCCCCAATTTATGCATCACATTTATTATGGAAATGCCTAACTTGGTCCAAGGAGATAAAAGTATGTAAGGGGAAAATGGTCTTAATAACAGTATAGTTCCAAGAATAATGAATAAAATAAGGGAAAAAACACATGGATACATGTACACATATGAAAATTCACAAAGACAAAAAACCCAGTTTCTTTTTGTTGTTGTTGTTGTTGTTTTGTTTATCGAGACAGGGTTTCTCTGTGTAGTTTTTGTGCCTGTCCTGGCTCTCGCTCTATAGACCAGGCTGGTCTCAAATTCACAGAGATCAACCTGCCTCTGCCTTCCGAGTGCTGAGATTAAATGCGTGCGCCACCACCGCCCAGAAAAAAAAAAAAAATCTAGTTTCTTAAAAAGATTATAAGCTAGTAAGATAACTCAAGGGATAAATAAAGGAACTTGGTGCCAAAGCTGACCATCTGAATTTAGTTCCCCAGGACCAACATGATTGAAGAGAGAACAGCTTTCTGCAAGGTGTCCTCTGACCTCCATATGAGCTCTATGGAATATCCATGTGTGCGTGTGCGTGCACGCGCGCGCGCACACACACACATGCACACACAGACACATAAAAATAAATAAAATGTAATAAAAAGTAAAAGATTATTTGCCCTAGAAATAAATCACAAGAATTTAACAAGGAAGAAGATAATGAAGTCTGAATTTTTTAGGGGATGCTATTGCTCCTGTTTTTAGTGACAGGGCCTCACTATGCCGCCTATGCTGGCCTAGAACTCACAAATTCTGTTGCTTCAACCTTCAGAGTACCACAATTACAAATGTGAGGGACCGTACCACTTTTGGAATTTTTAAAATCCCCTCAAATAAGATTGTATATAATTAACTTAACCTCTGTTTTTGGCAACACTTGGCATTATTTGCTAAGATATTTTAAACATTCACACCCTTTTCTATAATATGACTTTACTTTTGGAAATTAGACCTACAGAAATAAATGTAGTCACTGTTGAAAAACATTAGGCATGAAAATGTTTCTTACAACAACATTTACATGTCTGAAAAAATAGAATTTATCCAAATGAGAACCAAGAAAGGAATACTTAAGTAAATTCCCTAACAAAAAGTTAGGCACTAAATTAAAATAAAAATTCCTGGATTCAGATTTAGATAATGGTAAAAAGGATTAAATTTGGCTTACTCTGCTTATTTTAGTTTTATTTTCCGATTTAGTCTAAATTTCAAAAATTTACTTTATTATTTGTGTGTGTGATATGTGTGAGTGTGGGTACCATACAGATGAGGGCATATGCACAGAAGACAACTTTCAGAAGTTGTCTTTCCTTTCCCCATAGTCTGCAGAGATCTAACTCAAGTCTTCAAGTTTGCATGTCAAGTGATTTCATCTGCTGAGCCATCACATCGGCTTTAGCATTTTCTTTTTCTTCCTTCCTTCCTTTCTTCCTTTCTTCCTTCCTTCCTTCCTTCCTTCCTTCCTTCCTTCCTTTTTATTTTTTTAGCATTTTCTTAATTGTTAAATATTACATATGAATTATAAGCATATAGCTTATATATTTTTCCTATCAAAATAACTTATTTTAATAGTGCCATGGAATGGGGATGCCTTTGTGCATGTGGAATTGGTATGCACCACACAGTTGAAGCTGGGAAAAGGGGCTCAGGAACCTTCAATTGCCAAGGCCCCTAGAACTGAGAAGATGGAAGCCCAAGATCAAGAGAAGCAGGGAAAACATCATCACCTTCATCCTCCTACAAGGAAACTGTACATTTAGTAAAATACAAACTGGTATTGTTCACACCGAGTTCGGCAGCCTTTTCTGCCTCTCTGAATTCCATTTTCTTTCTGTATGTTTAATTTCCTGCTTGACAGTTTTCTCTTGAAGTCTTATACTTTTCTCTACAAAACAGAAAAGCACAGAGACATGTGGACTGTAAAAATATGTGTGCATGATAAAACTGTTATAGGAAGTCTCCAACCTCACTCACTCAGTAAAGGAATCCCCGTTCGTGCCCCATGGTCTTTTCAAAACTAAATCACAGCCACTGGTTTCTACCTAAGTGAATTGTGTAGGGACACCTGGACATTAAATTTAGTGTGAAACCTCATTTTTCATCTAAAAATGATTGTTTTATTTTTACTTTTAAATTTTAATTGATACATAAGAACAGTATACACATGAAGTGGGTGCCATGTCATGCACGATACCTGTACATACTACATAATTTTTAAAAATAGTTAAACATGCTTATCACCTCAAATATTCATCATCTCTTCATGACAAAATCCTTTCTAAATCCTTTCTTCTAGCTTTTTAAAAATGCATTCTACATTATTGTTATCTACCAACACTTCATATTTTGAACTTAATGAAAATAAAAAAAAACATATAAAAAGTTTTAAATTGTAGATAGTGCTTAGAGAAAAGTAAGTAGATTTATCACTTATATTAGGAAAGAAAACAGATATAAAATTAATTATCTATAGCCCCACATTAAAAAAACTATATGAGTACAGAGAAAAATCATAACTAAAATAAACAGAAGAAAAAAATTAAGACAAGCTGAAAGCAAAATTGAAACAACAAAGAATATCGATGAAGTAAAATTTAGTCGATTAGGATTTTCAGAGCAAATCATATCCAGGACTTGGTATTATATGGAGATATATTTTCATCCAGTTTTTCTATATATTAAATGCTGTATCTATCAAAATCTCAACAATTTTATTAAGAAATTGACAAGAATATACTAAGATTTAAATAAAAGTAAAGAGTTCAGAGGTGAGTGATGAATTTTTTATGAGATTAAAAGATTCATGCTCCTAACTTATAGATATTATAAAACTACACTCATCATTTTTGTACTGGTATTAGAATAGACTGATCAAGAGGGGCTATACAGAATTAGGAAACTAAATAACATGTATATTGCCTCTGATTATCTATCAAGGAGAGCTCATTTATGTATTAGGCTAGCCAAGTTTTGTGGTTTTTGTTTTGTTTTGTTTTGTTTTAGCAAATGATGTTCATTCAAGTGAACATATTATAGACAATAAGTAAACCTGGACAGCTACTTCATTCCAAGTAAAAGCATGTACTTTATATACAACATAATACTAAAAATTAAAACTTCTAGAAGAAACTTTGAGTGTTAGATTAGCCAATAGTTTTTAGTCAGGACAGAAATATTAACCATAAAAAAGCAAAAAAGGATAAAAAATGTTTTATCAAAATTAAAAATTTCTGCTTCTTAAAAGACACCATTAAGAAAATGAATGGGCCAGTTACACTCTGAGAATTATATTTGTAGCAATTATGGTTCACTGAGGACTTATATCTAGAATACATTAAAAGTTCACATAAATCAACAATGTAAAGATGAAAAGCCCAGTAAAAATTAACAAAAGACTTGAGCTCACACTTCTGAAGATGTATGAGAGCCCAACAAGCACATGAAAAACTACTTAACATCAATAGTCACCAACTTAAAACAATGAATGAGGTAGTGCTTCACACCCACTGGACTGACTATAATTTAGCCAAAAAGTTAAAGTTGGCTGTAACTTCAAAGTTATTCACAAAGACTGGCAACACTACTGTTGGTTGGAATGTCTAAGAATCTGGATTTACACAAGCACTGTGTTGCTGGTGGGTGTATAAAGCAGCATAATACCAAGCAGGCATTTCTATGCAACAGTAGATGCACACCTCCTCCATGACCATGCAGGCCCACTACCTGGTATCTAACTACACATAAGACTTCTGCAAAAATTTACATTGTTCTATTCATAATAGCCCTAAATTATCAATAATGGCAATGTGCTACAAGTGGAGTGGATAAACAAGTTGAGAAGTATTCTTACCCTGTAATGCTATTCAAAAGACCAAAAGCAAAAGGAAGAAAAGTTATGATCTGATAATCACAATGTCATAGGCCAGTCTTATAGAAGCAAGGTGAATATGAATATTTATATTTGGAATCCAATTACATGAACCACAAGAAAGATAAATGCAATCCTATGTATTCTGTATGTAGAACATGACCAGAGAACACTTGAAGAAAATGTATATTGTGCCTAAACTCATGAGATAAACAACATATATGTGCATCTTATTCTATGAATGCCAGTTGCTCTTCATGAAAGACTGAGGTGTGTTTGTCTTTATTTTATTTAATTTTCTCTTCCTAACCTATGCTATCCTAACAGATGCTAAGACAAGGTCCTGACATCTACTGAATACCTTGATAATCCTCACTGGTTTCTTCCAACTGGTAAATCCATATCGCAGCTGGGCAGACATTCCTGAAGTCTCACCAATGATTCGACAAGGTGAATTCGATTGCTCAAAGTCACAGATTAAATTACATGCAATTTATAGTCATGTGTAGAACTCTTAGGCAAAACCCACTCACACTGCTTTTCCATGATAAGTGAATAAGGAATGAATGAATAAATGAATGAGTAAAGAGAAGAGACCATTCAACCTGTAAAATGGATAAAGTGCTTTAAACCAGATACAAAAGGTATAAAAATGAAAAACTGATCATCCAGTGTGAGTGGCTTAGAAGGAAGGATGCTCAGAGAACTGCACTCCATACTAACTTGGAAGCAAATAGAAGACATAATTTAGGTCCTAAAGTATGCAGTTACATATCAGTAGCTGTTGCTCTCCACTACCTGTATCTTGCCATCCCTTTTCTCATTATCTATACAAAACTACCCTGGTCTTTCAATCAAGCATCCCAAAAGCACAGGAAGAGCTCCTTTGGGAAAGCATCCCTCTCTTCTCAGTGGGAACTCCCACTAAGCCACAGAACCAGGATGCTGCCACATACACTGACATCTCCATCACCCAGCTCCTGCCAAAGGTGGGTGCTATGGAGTTCCAAAGTTTCCAATCTCTCAATGGAATACTGCAGTGCTTCTGGGGCACACCTCCCCATTTCCCCTCATAAAATTGACCCCTGACATTCAGCTGGGGGTGCACACACTGAGAGTAGCCCTTGACACAGAACAAAAAGGAAGAGGGCAGGAACCACTGCAGGCACTGAGAGGTGCTACCCAGGCAAGCATTGGATGGGTGGAAAAATAAGTAAGATATGTGCATCATATTATCCTTGCTTTTTTCTTATTTTGTGACCTCAGTGATATACACTAAGAGGTAACAAGTACTTTCTTGAAGGCTGTGGTCTCAAAAGCTACTTCCCTCCCTGAAAAATTACTGTCTCCAGCTACAAGGTCTGAGAGAAGCTACTCATCTATTTATTCAAAGAACTCAATGAGCTGTAAAGATTGACATTTAAACTATTAACACTATATTCTATTTGACAATGTTATTAAATATTAGGTCTGATTTATGGAAAGGCTTAATCGTATGGCAATCCGGATCAGGACAGCACTGCACAGACACTAGGTTATGTTGGATGTTACTTGGTGGAGTTGATTTAGCTAAAGAAAAAAAAAATATTCCCACCAGCAACATTAAAGTCTGACTTCATGTGACATAGTTATTATCATATAAATTTGAACCACTTGCAAGCTCAATTGTGTGTCTCAGAATTCCTGCAATTGATAACTTTAATAGTTTGGGAGCCAAAAAAATAAAGCCACACATCTAAATAATTTTTTCTGTGACACATGGAAGGATGGATAAGATTTCAAATTGGAAGCTAGGCACATAGCTTACTAGTTTAGAATGCAAATGGAAAAGAAATAAAAGCATATGTGTATGTACATAAAGTACAAACACATTGAGGGGATGAAATGGCAGGGCTAGCCTGTGGCAATAGGCAACACTGGCTTAGTGACTGCTCCACTCCTCTCTGTAACATTGGGCAGTCACCCTTTCTTAGGTTAAAGCCTCATTTCTACATTTTGGGGACAATGGAAGTCAAGTGGCCTATTTAGGATGTAAACAACAGTGTATGCAACTCACTTGGCACCATGTCTCGTGCTCAGTGTGCAATGGATTTCAAGGTGAGATAATACCAGGCTAGCACAAAACTTGGTTCTCATACAGTGATGGAGAAGTTCTTATGTCACTTGAGATGGACTAGATTGAACAAGAAAGACAGGGAACACATGTTACTAAATGGTGCAAAGACAGAGGAAGAACCACTAGAGGTACCTAGGACTTCCTGCATCTGGATGGTGCAGAGCTAGATGAGGAGCTATGATGAGTCTGTAAGCAACACAATGGTGCAGAGCTAATTATGAACTATTCAAAAGGCCTGTGAGCTACTAGATGGTGTAGGGCTGTGCTGGATAGTTTTATATCAACTTGACACAAACTATAGTCATCTGAGAGAAGGGAACCTCAATTAAGAAAATGCTTCCATAAGATGGAGCTGCAGGCAAGCTTGAAGGACATTTTCTTAAATAGCGATTGATGAGGGAGGGCCCAGCCCATTGTGGGTGGTTCCATCCCTGGGCTGGTGGTCCTTGGTTCTATAAGAAAGCAGGCTAAGCAAGCCTTGAGGAGCACATCAATAAGCAGTACCCCTCCATGGCCTCTGCATCAAGTCCTGCCTCCAGTTTCCTGCCCTGTTTGAGTTCCTGTTTTGGCTTCCTTCCAGGATAGACTACAATGTAGAAGTATAGGCCAAATAAACCCTTTCCTCCCCAAGTTAATTTTGGTCATGGTGTTTCATTGTAGCAATAGAAACCCTAACTAAGACAAGGGTTAAAACAAGAACTGCTGGGTAGTGAATCGAGGATGAATTACTGAAGGTACTTATGACCTCCTAGGTGGTAGGGCACTAGATAATGAGCCACTTGAGGAACTTATGAGCTATGCAATTGTGTATAGATAGATTACAGCACTTAAGAGGTTCCCATGAGCTTCTAGATGGTGCAGCCATCTAGATGATGAGTAACTAGCAGTGCCTATGAGCAAGTGAATGATACACAACACAACTCTGCTATAAGCCAATAGTCAGGAATTTCTTTGGTAAACTGATAGATAATAATTATTTTCGGCTTTAAAAGCCATATGGTCTCTATCAACTCTGCTAGATTAGCAGGATATAAGATATAAATGGAATGTAAATGAACGGGTGGAGACATTTTCTAGTCACATTTACAAAAAATATATTTGGATTATAACCATATGGCACAGATTTGCCAATCTTTGATGAGTCTTTATGGTTTTTAAATTTTTCTTTAGTTTTGAGAATTTCATTTATGTGGACAGTGAAATATCACTATCTATTACCATTCCCTCCTCCCAGCTCTCTATACTCTCCAAAATATGCCTCCCTCCCAACTTTATCTTCTTTTCCTCACAACCCATTCGTCTAAAGCTGCCTATAAATGCGTGGGTGTGGGGCATTCCACTGGAACATGGGACGCCTACTAGTGGCCACACCCTCAATAAACAGGAATCCACCACCACACCACACCCCCGCCCCAGCAACCACCCACTGCCAATGGTTTCTCAGTAAGGGCTTTGTTCTGGAGACCACCTATCCATCTACACTGCAATTTTTGCCAGCATGACAGGTCCTGTGCAGACAACCAGAGATACTGTGAGATCATGATTACGATAGTCTTGTCATGTCTAGAACCCCGCACTTCTCCCTATCCTCCAGGCCTTATGTCCTTTTCTAGGCCTCTTCCGTGATCTTCCCTGAGCCTTGGAGGTGGTGGTGGGATCATATGCAAAATGAACTGTGAGGTGAAATGCTGGGTGCAGAAAAGCTTTTACACAGGGAGGAGTGGATGGCTATGGTGGAAATCAGGAGGTGAAAAGCAGGTGTAATTCAAAAGGAAGGGGATATGAAAAGCTGTATAGATGCCTACTATCATGCATCCCAAATCAAAGAAAATATAAGTTATAGGATAGTAGAACACACATGAAAAGAAGAGAGAGGGAAGAATAATGAGGCTTAAGCATGGATGGCACAGTGGGATAGGGGAGAGGAGGGCCTGGGAGATGGATTAGCCAAAACTAAGGATGCATGAAAAAAGCTCTAAGGAAACAAACATAAAGAAGAATTTCAACAAAATTATCTTGCATGCATGGACAATGTTGACTACCTAGATTCCCTTGATAAGAATATGTGGTTGAGAAGAGTAAAGGCAGCCCCTCCCCCTCTTTCTGCCACACATCCTTCAGGACCAGAAGGATTCCCTTCCAGGAGAAGGCTATGAAGACATAAGCCTGAAAATAAGCCTGGACATGTTTTCCCTGCTTCTTCCATCAGAAAAACCTAAAGCTAGTAATCTGCTAACAGAGGGCAGGAACTATGGGCTTAATCCATCTGCGTCTGCTCCTATAGAAAGCAAGCAAATGACTCATTCAGGAAGAATGCATTATTTATTGAGACATACCAGATGAGTGACAGTTTTGTAAAAAGTAAGTATTGTGCTCTCTTCATAAATTAAACATTTCTTTTCTTTCCAGATTGCTCCGTGCTGTCTTCCTTGTGGCCTAGGAAGTTCTGTGCTCTTCCTTGCCTGGGCAGTACCCAGCATGAAGCAGTAGAACTCAGCTGTGGGGTAACTACTTTTCCAGTTCTGCTACTGTAGAAAAGGGATTGCTCTTTCCTAAGCATTTTCCCACCTGACTTGGTTTCAGGTCATCAAAAACTGCAGTACTTCCAAGTAAAAAATAATGGCACTTGGTTCAGCTTTGCCCAGACACTAAGATTCTTAACTTTAGCAGCAATTAGCTATTGCTCCACTATTGCACACTGTCTGAAAATGGAACCAGAGTCACCAAAGAGCAACTAGAAATTTGAAGTGTGATTGCTCTTCTGAGTTTAAAGGCAGTCCCAGAGGAAGCCCCTTGGTAGGCATCTCTTAGTCTCTACAGGGCAAGCTGCAATGCACAGGAGCAAGCAGGTTCTGACTGGTGTTTGGAGAGGCTGCTCTTACAACAGATGTTAGACTGCAGCCCATGTCTTCCTATTTGTCAGTTTTCCTTATGGTGTTTGGCTTTAGAGCATGGTTTGCACTTAGCGCATAACCATATGAAGTCTGGTCTGCTGTAGCCTAGTGACCCATAATGTTGTTACCAAGCATGCAGTCTTCATGTAGGGAGGGATGGTGCCACAGATGAAGACAGAAAGTTTTTTGGTCCAGACCTTGCATACAAACAAATGGAGGGGAAAGATTTGCTAGGGAATCTGAGCTCTTTTTCCAATTAAAAAAATAACATTCTTCATTTTATGGCAATAGTATAAACTCACTTTTATGACACTGTCTATGAAAGCCTACATGTTTGTTTGTGCTGACAGACAATCCCCACTTGGAGATTCAAATGCAGGAGCTTGGGGAGTGTTGTGACCCTAATGCCAGATTAGGGTTATAAGATGATGTCAGAGTGTAATATAGATTAAAAAGAATGAGGTATCATGGAGCACTGGACCCTTTATTTGCATTCTTCACTGTTTGTTTTTATTTTATACTACTTTACTCATGAGCAAACAATGAGCAATGGACTAGGGCTGACTAAGACTGAGGGGAGGCATCTCCCTAGTGACCCACCTCTAAATTTGTCACCTCCCAGAGGGTTTCAGTGTTATGTGTTGGCTTTCCCAACACCAAAGCAGGAAAGGGGCTGGCACATGTCTGGAGCCAGACTCTGCTTGAATTTATCTGGATTTATTCAGCAGAGTAGAAAGGTACATAGAATGATATTAATTATACACCTTGCTTTAGGAAATCTGTTCATGGTTCTTGTTTATAATTGAATCATTTACTATGTATTATTCTGTGACATGAAAATATAAAAAAAAATAAATAAAACCACTGCTATCCAACAGCTAACAGTGACCCTGACTTACTCCAATAGTATGTAACAACTTCTCTCTTACTTGCTCCCCATCTGCAGCAATTCCCATAGTGACTCTTGTATTTTATCACTACTTGGATGTGCATCTGAGTGCTTCATACATTTTTTAAAAGGGGTGATGATGTAAGTTATTTTCTATTAGTTGACCCATATGAAATTGCCTATAATGCATTTTTGCTCGATATTACTCTGCTAAGATTCATTTATACCCTTCAAGGCAGCTATAGCTCATCCATTTTATTGTGGATGTTTTTCTCCATCTTATTGGCTGTTTGGATTGTTTCCAAAGTTTGGGCTCTATAACCAATGTTACCATGGCCTTCCCTGTCTCCAGGAGTTTGTGTGGACATTTATTTTTGGTGGATACATAGGAGAGGAATTGCTGGGCCACCAGATACCTGACATCTCATTCTATAACCGGATGGCGACCCTTTCCCAAAGGGGCTGTATTGAGCGCAATCCCTCCAACAGTTAAGCACCTGTTACTCTTCATCTTCTCTCGCACCTCTCATTTTGTACCAGGCTAATTGGTATAAAATGATATATCTTTATGATCTTAATTTGCATTTCATAAAACACTAACGACTTTCAGCACCTCTTCCTGTTATCACTGGCCATACGTGTTGCCTTTCTGTGAATGCCTGTGTAAGACTTTGGTCCATTTTTCATGACACTGATTGAGCTTTCCTTTCTGATTTGCAGAAGTCCATCATATATTATTGATGTTCATCATATTTGGGCACATGTGTTGTATCTACTTCATCTTTAAAATGTCTCCTGATAAATAACTACCTTTTACTTCCTAAGAAGTGATGTATGTAGTGCTGTTTCACTAAGTCTTTCTAAGATCCTCTGTGGATGAAGAATCAACTCTTTATGAGATACAGAGGCCAAGAGAAGAACTCTAAGATCCTCACTCAGGCCTCACATTCACACAAAGGCTGTTAGTCAACCTTGCATTCATTATCTCCAAATGAAGTCACCTGTCACCACAATACTGGATATCATGGATATAAGAGAACCCAGAAGCTCAAGGCTGGAGCAGCAAGTGTAGTGCAGTATAAATTAAGAAGGCCTAATCTAGTAAGCATGATAACAGCAGAGTTATGTAATATTTTATTATTCTGGTTAAATATAAAGACTTCAAAAATTACCATGTATGTTATAGAGTCTTAAGTCCTTGCAAATAGGTATGTAAGAATGTGTTCCCAGTTAGGATCTACCACACATTGAGGTAATGAAACAGAAACAACATTCTGCCAGAACATACCAAGCTTCCCACACAGAGCTGAGGCCTCTCCTTTTTTGATGCCCTAGGGTTCTCCTAGGATCAGGCTGGAAGGTTTGGGGTGGGCTATTCTCGTGAAGAACATAGTAATGTGACTTGGTGGCCTCAGAAATTTGCCCAAGTTGAGTTCACATCCTTGGCAGTGCAGAAAAGCCAGACAGTTACTGAAAGACCAAGGAAAGGATTAAAGGAGTGTATGTTTTTTTGTGTGTTTGTGTGTGTGTTGGAGTGATGGCAGAATTCTTCAGGTAGGGAGAGGAGAGAGAGAAGGAAGGGTAAGAGGTCCTGGTGAGGTTTCTGGGCAGAAAGACTGTAGTGTGGCCCTGGGATCACTCACAGTTTGGATACCCCTCACAGTGGCCTTAGGGACATGGCTGTCCATGCTAGGATTTCTGGACAAAAGGATGCCAACAGCACCAGCAGCAGTCACAAGACATCTGCATTTATCCCACCAATTTCCTCCCCATCAAGCTTTAAAAACCACAGAGCAGTGTATGGCAATGAATTTCAATTTTTAGTCTGGATCCCGATTAGACAAGGAGTCTGGACCTAAGCATAAGTGAGATTCCATGTCTCTGAGATTCATCTGTTTGATGATATAGCAACTCTCAGTGCAGGTTAATGTAGGAATCAGGCTAAATAAAGAAGCAATGTATGCCAAGGTACTCAGGACAGTAACTGTCCTCATTAGATTTTACTGTTAGCTTGACACAATCTAGTGTTACCTGGGAAGAGAGGCCCTCAATTGAAGAATTGACACCAACATATTGGCCTGTGGCATTGTCTGTGAGGACATTTTCTTGATTTGGTAATTTAAATAGGAGGATCCAGCCCACTGTGGATGGGGCCATCCCTAGGGAGGTTGGTCTGGGTTATATGATAAACTGGCTGACCATTCCAGGGAGAGCAAGCCAATAAGCGCATTTCTCCATTGTTTCTACTTCCTTGTTCTTGCCTGACTTCTCTCAAAGATAGACTGCAACCTGGAATCCTGAGATTGAAAAAATCCTGAGATTGGCCATGGTGTTTATCACAACAAGAGAAAGACAAACTGGAAGAGAATGATGGGTTTTCTCTGAGCTTCTGCTCTGGCTTGGCTGATTCCCTCTCTAGTACAGGCTCCATCCCAAACCACTATCCTTCCTTCCACCATCACAAAACATACCTATTTTCTATAGTACAGCCCAAAGATGTCCACAGATCATCTTTGCCCCATGTGTGCCCTTCCCTATGCTAGTATACTGGTCTACCTGCCATGAGGACACCTGTCCTGAAGGTACTCCTTGCTTCCTTGGGCTCTGCTTGTACCACATGCTTTCCCCTGTCAGAGGAGGTTCCATGGTACAACAAGATGAACAGCATATGTGGAAAGAAGCACAGGCTCTGTTTGAACCTGTCTGCTCTACCATGACAAACTTTCCTACAGAAACTTAGACAATATTTGCTCCACAGTCCCTCTGCTTTGACAGCTAAGAATGGACATCAACTTAAACAGTAAGAGGATAGATTTCCTACAAGCAGATGCTTCTGGGAAGATATCTCTGGTCTAACGGATAATAAAATCCATGGCCCCATCCCAGCACATATACCCTGATGCCAATTCTTGCCTACCTTCCTGATGCCTTCTGAAGGATTGGACACACAGTTGTCAGCACCTCCATTCTTGCTTATTGTCCGCCAGAGCTCAGCAAAAGTGCTATCCTGCTCCAGGGGATTGGTGCCCTTGGCTCTGAAATATTCATAGACAGCAGAATCCCGGACAGTGCCATAAGACATCTCCAGTTGCTTGGACAGGTCCTGAAATGTCCTGAAAGGCAGAAAGGGGGTGACACATTGGTGCTTGCTACATACTACACATTGTAAGGATAGAATGGGCTGCAAGCCCCTCTGAGTTCTAAGCCCTGCACTGATCCATTAGCCACATTACTCATACCCAGCATCCAAATGTCTCAGTCCCTCAGCCTGGAGCTAGGCCTCCATATGCCACAGCCATGTTTCCTCAATAAGATTACCAGGCATATAAAACCAGGTTACAGGTTGAGCTCAAGGTATAAAACAGTAGGTAAGAAATGATCCTGCCTCTTTCTACTGGCACCTGGAGGGGACCCGATCTTGAGTTGGTGTGGGCCCAGGGTTCTATTTATGTCTTTCCTCAGGACAATGAGGTTCTTCTTTGGATTCCTGAGCACTGCGTGCGCCCTGTGGCTGCAGCTGAAACCCAACATGGCAGAGACCTATTGGGCCTTTGTGAAAAACTCTCCCCTTCTGATGCCAATGGGGATTGAGAGCCCAATATGACCAGCTTTGGCAAGCGTTAACGTAAGCCTAGGAACTGTAGCCATGCAGTTGGATTCTCCAGAAGGTAATGTATGGTAACTGCTTATTCAAGTATGTTTGAGAACGTGTCACCCAGGTACCTTGGAGACTAAGGATAACCCTGAAGGTCACTGACCTCCATTTGTTAACTGTAGCATGCCAGCTAAGCCTTTTCATTTTCACAATCCTCTTCAAGCTGGTGTAGTACCTACTTTTCAGGAGTGGCTCTGTGCAACATTTATTGGCCTCCTGAAGTTCATTTAGCCCCCTTTGAAGATACCTTAAAATTTATGAGCCTGAATGTAGCCATTATGAGACCATTAGTTCTACTCCTTTTGAACTGCCTGTTTTTTCTTTATGGTTCTTAGTTTTTCTTTTGCAGAGCTGCCAGTTTAAGTCCTGCTGAGATCAAGAAAAATGGGCCTTGGCGGTTTGTGTTCCTGGAGTTGTGTCCATGCCAGTGGATGCCCACATGCTCCAGAAGAGAATTTGACATCGCTGCTGCCGTTGTTGCTGTTATAGCAGTTATATAGTAGTAGCAGCTACCACTGCTACTGTCTCTGGGATTACCATTTCATAATTGGTTACTACAGTTAGCACAATGGAGACCCTGGCAATCGCTACCACAGTTAGTTAATCTTTCATTCTATTGGGCATGATAAATTTAATTCAATAGTTATATACATTTTGATTGGCTTTGAAAATTATAAATTTATAAGCCAAGTTCCATTTGCTTTTGGGATACCATCTTACAAGGACTCCAATTTGCAGTAAGGCTCATTAAGGAAAGGAATGGCTCAGTTGCCTTTAGCCTACTGGCTATGGGTGGGTTAGGACTGCTGTTTGTCTTTTCTATGTCGAACACACAGATTGCAAGCCCAGCGCCACTTAGAGATCTTTGGCAACAGTTAACTCTGCAGCTCTCACACAATTGAGACTATATAATGAGTATTCAGAGACGGGTGTGCGCACCAACCAACGTCAGCACCTGTGTGGCCTGGGCAGGTGTCTCCATGATGGGTACGGTGACCTGCTGATGTCCCACGCAACCTAAGTCAGAAGCTCATTTTTTAGTAAAAGAGGGGACCTGTAGGGCCCTGGCCCCGTTTTAGGTAACTGTTGCCTTGCTTGCTGACCTTAACCTTGATATCCTCCCTATGCTAATTCCCTGCTGGGTTCCACCCTTCTGAATGCTTAAGGGAAGTTCCTTGTCAATGTATCCAGCATATTGGATGTTAACAGCTTAGATGCAAGATTGTGCTGTAAGCCTCTATTTAAGACCTCCTCCCTTCTTCAGTAAACCCCATTCAGCATTCAAAAAAAAAAAGGAAGAAAGAAAGAAAGAAAGAAAGAAAGAAAGAAAGAAAGAAAGAAAGAGAAATGATTCTGCCATCAGCAAGCTTTGAGTCTAGCTACAAAAATTGCAAAATAATAGAGGTCAGGGTGACACAAAACACCAATTACTGAGGGTTTCTGCCCTGAGCATCCAAAAGCTGAGCAGGTAAGATGGATGATGAGGATGAGTAGCCTCAACAGTTGGGGTTATTGTGGCACAGACACACACTATGATGCTGAATCAATTAAGAGGTATCCCCTCCAAAACTGGCAGATATGCCAGAGTTCCAGCCAATTAATAATGATGGTGAGTATCTAGCAACCAATTTGATTTTTATGAAAATAATGAAAAATGGATTTTTACATGGATCTCCTGATTTTTTTTAAGTGTTGAAAGGTATTTAGAAGATACTGATAGAATCCCTCTTCTCTCTCTTTGACTGGACTCCTGGAGCTCAGTCTGGTGTTTGGCTGTGGATCTCTGAATCTGCTTCCATCAGTTATTGGAGAAAGGCTCTATGATGACAGGGTATTCACCGATCTGATTACTAGGGCACGCCAGTTCAGACACCCTTTCCACTATTGCTAGTAGTCTAAGCTGGGGTCATCCTTGTGGATTCCTGGGAACTTCCTTAGCACTTAGTTTCTCCCTATCCCCATGAAGTCTCCCACTATCATGGTATCTCTTTCATTGCTCCTCCACTACATCCATGTTCCAGCTTGACCATCCCACCCCCTTATGTTCTCATCTATGAGCAAAAGGCATCAAGACCATGATGGAGAAACCTACAGAGACAACCAAACCAAACTAGTAGGAACTTATGAAATTTAGACCAATGCCTGTGGAGCCTCCAACAGCCTGGACTAGGTCTTCTACATAAGCAAGACAGTTGTGTAGCTTGATCTGCTTTGTGGGGCCCCTTAGCAGTAGGATCAGGATCTATCCCTGGTGCATGAGCTGGCTTTTTCGAGCCCACTACCTATTATAGGACACCTCGCACAGCCTTGAGGCAGGAGGAGGGGCTTGGACCTGCTTCTACTAAATGTACCAGGCTCTACTGACTCCCCTTGGGAGGCTTTACCTTCTTGTAAAAGGGAATGGGGGACAAGGAAGGGGAAAGGCTGGAGGGGTGGGAGGAGGGAAGAGGGGGGATCTGTGATTGGTATGTAAAATGAATAAAAATTGTCTTAATAAAAAAAGAAGATGCTGATGATTAAGCAGCAATTATTTTGAGGGTCTGGGTTCACTGGGTTCATTTTACAGAGAGAAGAATCAAGTCAGTCCAGCAGGGCACATGTTAGAAGGCCAGAGTGTCTCAAGAAGTCCCTTCAGAAGCCTGAAAACAGACAACTAAGCTGGGCTCAGAGAAGAAGGCTTCTTTCCAAAAAGAGAAATGCATATACTTGCTGACCTTCTGCTTTGTATGGTAGCAAACCCATCTTAAAGTGACAATGCCATTATGTTGAAAATGGGCTTCATACACCTCTAACTCCACTATGCCTGCATCACTCATGCTATCATATAGAGAATACCATGTCTGTTTTATAATAAAATATGGAGAATCTGCTACTTAGTGTGTGTGTGTGTGTGTGTGTGTGTGTGTGTGTGTGTGTGTAAACCTAGCAACACAGCACACTGTAGAGGGTCAATTTAAACCCAAATGGTCACCTGGCCCACTTGGAGATCCAATCACTGCTGCCACCTTGCATTACAAGAGAGAATCTTTCCATACATCACTAGCCCAGGAAGAGATCCAAACTCAACATTTAAAATACAGTTTCTAGTGTTCGTTATTTTCGCACCATTAGAATATCAAAGACACTTTAGTTGAGCCACTGTTAAGTCAGGAATCCTCTGTAGCGAGGGCAGGAAGGATGAATTAGTACCACACACTTGTTGGCTGTTTGAAAAGCCATACCTATCATGACACTCAGAATGCCATATAGCAGGCCACTTCACAAAATTTTTTAAAATCCCAATGGGAATCCAAGCTTTCTCTCCAAGGCCTGACCAGATCACTTTTTATGTATTTCTCTTCAATCTGTACCTCTCACCAAGTCTTCCCCCAGGAAGAGCCAACCCAACTATCTTGTTTTCCTTTTCTATTGATGTAATAAACCACATGATCAAAAGAAGGTTGGAAAGGAATGGGTTTATTTCATCTTAAAGTCTAACACGAAAAGAAGTGAGAGCAGGAACTGGAGTCAGGCACTACAGTAGAGACCATGGAGGAGTGCTGCTTACTAGCTTGCTCCCCATGGAATGCCGAGTTTGCATTTTTGTACTACCAAGGACCACCTGCCCTGGGGTAGAATCAGCCCAGTAGACTGAATGTAGTGGGTATTGTGTTCCCTGAAATATTGTGTGTTCCCCGAAATAAACATATCTGGGGTCAGAGAACAGACAGCCACTAGAACAAAGCCAAAAATGGTGGCTAGAAAATGGGTAGAGTAAGCCCTAACAGAAGTTGGGTGGTGGTGGTACACACCTTTAATCCCAGAAACCCAACCTTTAATCCCAGGGAGTGGGGGCAGAAAGAGAAAGGTATATAAGGCCTGAGGACCAGGAACTAAGTCAGTAAAAGCGTGTAGTTAGTTAAGCATTTGGTTGGTTAAGCGTTCAGGCTTTGGAGCAACACAGTTCAGCTGAGATTCATGTGGAGGAGGACTCAGAAGCTTCCAGTCTGAGGAAACAAGACTAGCTAAGGAACTGGTGAGGTGAGGAAGCTGTGGCTTGTTCTGCTTCTCTGATCTTCCAGCATTCACCCCAATAACTGGCCTCAGGTTTGATTTTATTAATAAGACTCTTTAAGATTCATACTACAGACTGAACACTTCTACATCAATTACTGCCTTACCTACAAGCAATCTGATGGGGACATTTTCTCAGTTGAGTGTCTACTTTTTCCAAATCTTCCAAACTGACAAAACACTAAGCAGAACACCAGCCAATCTTGCCAGGCTGATCTGTACAAATTCTGCCTTCTGTCCATCTCCAGTGGTTTTCCCTATCTCTTAGCACCATTGGCAAAGCAAAAATAAGCAATGTCACCCATTTTCATCTAAGCTACCAGGCTATGCCTCTCCCTTTATCTCTATCATACCTGTGTACTTCTACAAATCTAGCTGTAAAGCCATTCTCAGCCCAGTTCTCCCTATGCTCTCTCCACAGCTTGAAGACTATCAGAGCTGCAGTATCTCACTGGTATTTTAGGGAGCAGCACTCCAGAGCAAGGACAAGCTGTAGCTCTGGAACCCAGCTGTTTGTGTTGTTTTCAGACCCCACCATCACTAATAGGATGGGCTTGGGCAAGTTCACTAATATCTTTGTGCCTCAGTTTCCAAATCTTAAGATGAGGGCTAGAAGCCGAGCCTGTACCAATGGGTTCTTACTGAGGATTAAGTGGGATTTATGCTGAAGTCAAAGAGTGGAAGCACAAGAGGTGGAGGTCATGACTCTGAGCTAGCATTCTACATATCCCCCCACCCCGATGTAAGAATTTGGAGGTCTGGAGCTGAAGCAGTTCCATCACTACTCCATGGCCCTGGGCCCAGAGCTGACAGCAGCCTATACACAGCAAGCACACGCTGGCCAGCAATGCATAGCTGCTCCCTTCTGCTCTGGTACCACACTCTGTAGCAATCCCCTGGTCCTTGCTATGTGGCCCACAAACAGAGCTCAGGATTCATTTCAATACATTGCAGATGAAAGGAAACATAAAGTAACAAATTTGATGAAGGAATCTTTCTAATTATTGTTCATTATTTATATCTAATTGCAGCAAGATGTTCCTTTGCTTGAAGGGCCCCAAGGGTTGTAACTCTGCCGTAATTTGCCTGTAATGAAAGGAGGGGAAATCTTCTTTTTCCTACATTCTTTTTTATTTTTCTCATGGTAATACAAACAAACACAGGCTTTGATGAATGGGAAACATCAGGATGAATTACACAGTTGAGTCTAAATACTGAACTACTCTAAATTACTGCAGTTTCCACAAGTATGGAATGAATGCATAACTTCCAGGGAGCTCTGATCTCCTGTTTTATCCGCACATTTAAAATTGAGATTTCCTCTATCCTGTGTATTTATTCATGATGGTGCTCCTGGCCGGAGGCTCAGGGAACATCAGCGGTGACAAGCAGGCAGCCTGAATGTTAATGGCTCTATCTCCCTTTCTCATCCAGCATAGCTTATGGTTCCCTCTTCCCCAAGCATCACCTCCATCTTGTGAAGCTTCACCTTCTGGCTCATGGCTGAGCTATCAGCTCCTACAGCCACAAGTTTGTATACAGAGATCTCCCCAATCACAGACTCACACTCTCTCAACAGTGAATTCCAAGATCACTTCCTTGGCTGTCACACATTAGGTCTAACCATTGTGGTTCCAAGTGTCTGAGCCTAAAAGGGCTTAAAAAGGTGGGTCCTCCTAAGGACACACCAAAACTATCATCTCCCTGAGCAGGCTTGCTCTTGTCAGAGCACAGAGTTTTGGAAAAGGTACACAGAGAAGGATAATAGAGAACAAGGACAGCCAGTCAGCATGGCTGCCAAGCCAGCACTGGCAATCAGCAAAAGACAGATGTTGAAGGCAAATAGGAAACCTACCCCCCCCCAAAAAAAAACTGAAGGAGTTTCACCAGGATAGGGCTACACTTTCAGAACACACAACTAATCTATTCTGAAGTCACTCTTTTCAGCAAGAAGTGATTACAGGTTTCTAGGCACTTACATTATAAGACATGCCCACTCATCATACGTCAGATTTCTGTCAATCAAGTGTGTACTGTGCACCTTGACAAAGTCACTGAACCAGATATTGCCCCAAACAGTTCCTAGATGTCTAATAGGTCAAGCACAGTGACAAATAAAACAGGAAATGAATAGTGAGAATCTCCCAGAGGTTTACAACAGGACATACATGAGCAGCTGGAGACAGCGCTGCCCAAACATTGGAAGTGGGAGTGAAATACAGTTATCAATGGGACATCCCTGAACAACCAAGAGCAGAACCACTAAATTGTGAGCCAGACACAAGAAAGGGTTCCCTAAAGAAGCATTTAGCTCAATCATGTAGCCTGGGTAGAGGCAGCCAAGGAAGAACCAATGAGGAGGAGGATTTAGGAAGAGAAGTTACCTATGCAGGCCCTGGCAGGTGAGAGAGAACACAGTTCACCTGGAATACACACCACAGAGTGATTCTAGTCAGCAGGCAGAGAGCTTTGGAAAGCTGGCAGCTCTGGTGCAATCCCATCTCAGAAAATTCCAGTCATCTGACGTACCCCAGCAGCCTCCTTGGCATTATGGGAAATGAAAATTCTTGATCCTTATCCCAGATCTAACAAATTCAACAACTCTTGGGCTGGTGCTAGGCAGCTGTGTCTCACAGCTCTTCAAGTGACTCCAATGAGTTAAGTTCTAGAAATATGGCCCAGAGTAACACATTTAATAGCTGAGGTCTTGGCTTTCAGAAGTCATCCCTGTTTCACAAGGTTGATGAATAGTTATGACCACAGGCATACATCCAGCATATAGTCAATGTTCAGTACTTGTCTGCTCTTCTGTCAGGCTGTCAACAAGCAGCCCTGGTGTTTGAACCATTGTGCCCACATGGCAGAGGTAGAGGTGGTATGTTGCTACATTTTACATTCTAAAAGACTGGAACTTATGCCGGACCTCACAGTGTGGTTAATGCTATACCTCAATGTTACTTCAGACTTGGCTTGATATCCTGCAGTAAACACAGCCTGTTTGTTGACCCTGTCTTTAAGAGAACACTGTAACAACCAAATGTACTTTTACCTTGGATTTGCCATGTAATAAAGTGATACAGCCTAAGATAATGCAGAGTTTTAATCTCAAATTATGGACTCTTCCATGCCTCTGATTCAGAGCAATCGGTAGGGGGTAAGCATTTGCAGAAAACAGCCAACAGGTCAAGAGTAACCTTATACAACAAATATCCACACATAAGTATTAGAAGCAGCTTAGAGACATTGTTAGGTAGCAGGACATTTGCAGTACTGTTTGTTAGCTGAGTCAGTTAGGGTCAGTCGGGGTCAGATACTTAATCTCTTACAAAACTCTGTTAAACTTTTCTGTAAAGTATCCCTCATTTCCTCTCAATGTGATGCTGTCTGTGCTGTTCCATAAATACAAAGCAAAGCCTTTTGTTAGACACATAGGCAATAGGGACAGACACAATTCACACATCAGACACAAACTACAGACTAGCAAATTACTACAAACTTCAGATCAATGGAAGTCATGGGGAGAAAAGTAAAGAATTCAAACTTAGGCTCACTCTCAACCAAATTCATCCAAGGAGAAGTGCTAAAAGTGTCTTTCCTCAATCCAACACTGACTTATTTGGGAGTCTCTGAGGTTGTATTTAATGTATTTAACCAACACCAGGTAATAGCAAGGATGGTCATTCTGCAGAGAAGAAAGCATGGGGAGGAAGCACACATCCACTTTCAGGATCATGTGATCAAAGCCTGGCTCTTCATCCGTCCATGTATCTCCCAAGGAAAACAGCCCATAGCCCAATTTATTTCTAGCTCCCTACCAAGGAACAGGCAAACCCTTCCTATTACCACCTAAACAGTCACCTTATCAGTAGTGCCTGGTCCAGAGATGCAGGATACCTAATAGGATGGTCTAAGGGATATCCAAACATAAACGGAACATGGCGACATCAAAATTCTAACTTGCTTTGTGAACAAAATGGCTTCTACTTCAAAAGACCACCCTAGAAAAGTAGGCAAAGAATTACTTGGGAGAAATAGCTTTTAAAGCAACATTCCTGGGCTCTTTGGACCTTAGGTGAAGCGCCAGAGTGCAAGCTTGTACATCTGGTGGCTTTCCAGCACCTCTGCTTGTCTCTTTCCATTGGGCAACACTCAGTGTTAAAATTCTCCCATAGCAAAGCCTACTCTCTTCTCTGAGTTTACATGAGAGCCAATGTGATCCACTCAATGGCTCTACTAAAGGTCTATCTGGAGCTGGGTTTCTGCACCTCCCATCCTGAACTGCTGAGCTGGGGGACTTGCCCACTGGAAAGCACAGCTGACAATTCTGAACATATCAAACAGTCTTGCACACTCTGCAGGCCTTCCTCAGTTCTGAGAGCAGTTTCTTCCTTTTGCAGATTAACCTCTTGAAGTTGTTTGGTGTCCCCTTCAGTCACAGCCAAGGACAGTCTCCCCAGCTGGCTCTTACCTTGCTTCCACCCCACACCTTTCCCTATAAATCAATCTTACTACTTCTAGATACATTTCCATTAACACAGAGATAAATGTGTTTGCATCATGAGAAAAATCAATAATACAGAATTTATAAACACATCTTTGCATGATAACAGAAATATTTACATTAGCAATGAAGATAAATATAGATGCAACAAGCAGAATCAATATACAGTACATGTAAAACAGATTTCAACAACCATGGGAATGCCATAGCCTAGAACTGACTAATCTAATTCCAGGTCTATTATTCTTATTAGGAAAGCAGTGGAGTGGCCTATAGATGCAGGAGGGTGGGTACACCCATCCCCATAAATGGAAGTCTTTACTACAGTGTGCAGATGTGTCTAGCACTCTCACATTTCTGTCTCATTTCTGAATCTACCCAGAATGATGTTGCATGCAGGAATCAAGGCCTCCTGGTTATCCTTCTACTCACTGCTGGAGAACTCATTGACATCAAGCGCACGCGCACACACACACACACACACACACACACACACACACACACACACCCTACACACACCTCCTCTGTCTCTTTCTCCATTTCTCAGAATTCTCATGTACAGGAGAACTGTCTTTTGTGCCTTCCATGGAGTACAAGGTTTCTCAAGGGTCTTCCTTCTTTTATTCAGTAGTCATTCAATACCCCCAATTTTCTGAGAACCTGCCTAGTTGAGGCCCTGCTATAAGTTTGGGGATAGGATAAATAACACGGAGATCTTGCTGTCATGATATTTACATGGTAAAGTTAGAAAGAGAGGTATGCACCATCAATTATGTGATACTGGGGCCTAGAAATAGAAACTATATCTATGGGTTCTGATGGTCATGTGAAACTCTGACATGGGTCCTTTGATTTTTAGTATGCTTTTGTAGATGTAACGGTCTTATTAAATAAGCAGAGTTAAAAGCCCAAGAGGTCAGAGCAGTAGCTAAGAGCTGAGACTAAAAACTTTTCTTACCCCTTGCTGCAGCTGCTGTCCTTCCCCTGAGAAAGAGGCCTACTTCCTGTGTGTCTGTCTTTTTATTGACTTTCTGTTCTGTCTTCTCATTGGTTGTAAATCCAACCACATGACATCCTTGTCACTGCCTGTCTATACAGACCTCCAGGTCTTCTATGGCTGGTATTGAGATTAAAGGCGTATGTTTCCATGCTGGTGGTGTCCTTGAACACACAGAGATCTAGCTGTCATATGATTGGGATTAAGGGCGTGTGCTACCACTGCCAGACTTCTGCTATGGCTTACTATTAGCTCTGACCCCAGGCACTTTTATTTATTAACATACAAATAAAATCACATTTCAGCACAAATAAAATATCACCATATGCTTTTGTTTTCTGCAGTACCTTAACAACATTTTAAAAATTAAAAATAAAAGTAACCTAAGCATGCAGGCTATAATGAATGTGGCACAGATCAAAAAGGCATGGTTGGCAGCCCCTAATGAAGATAATGTGGGGAGATAACACAGCACAGTGTGGTTCATGGAAAGGAATGGAGGAAATGATTATATAAAGAAGCCAGGCAGTGTTTTCCATACCAGCCTTGGCATTTGAGCAATGTGTTTCTCTGTCTTCGCTTGCATTAAAGATGGGTTGGAAGGCCCAAGTTCACAGAAGGCCAGACCAAGAGCAGCAGCAGCTGTCTTCCAGGGGAAGAGGCAGTGTTGCTGAAGAGGCAGCCTGTCAACTTCTCTTACCCAAAAGATTTTCCCCTCAGCCCTCCAGCCAGTCTGGAAGACACTAAAGCTGGATCCACTTAGGCTCCTCGTGTCCAAAGCCTACTCAGGGCACAGCTCTCAGTAGTGAGCGGAGTGGTGGTTAAAGGAAATCCTAGGTCAGGAAAGCTGTCCTAGGAATGAAGTAGGAGCCACACCAGGATGAAGGCTGCATTGCCCAAAACAAGCTTCCAAAACAAACACAAAAACAAAAAATAGTACCCAACCAATTCCTGATATATATATATATATATATATGTTTTTCAAGACAGGGTTTCTCTGTATCTTTGCGCCTTTTCTGGAACTCACTCTGTACAGCCCAGGCTAGCCTCAAACTCACAGAGGTCCGCCTGGCTCTGCCTCCCAAGTGCTGGGATTAAAGGCGTGTGCTGCCACCACCTGGCAAATTCCTGATATATTAAATGGAAAATAGTAATTTATTTATTAAACAACGTTTTATAGTATAATATTATAATTATTATATTGTTTTATTATTTTATTGTGCCTGATTTATCATTAAATTTATTATACTTATAGCTGTTTAGAAAAAAGATGGCACTTAGACTTTAGCACCATTTCTTTTTGTAAGCATCCATTTTGTGTCTTGCAAAGTATCTCTTAGGTCAGAGAAGACTACTATATTATGTGATTGAGAGATACCTCCCAAAAAAATGTTCAGAAACAAGAAAAACACGGCTCAACCCCTCTCATTCCACTCCCTCAAAGAACAACCATTAATAAATACAAAAACACCAAGAGGGACAAGCAGAGCACTTCCTTGGCTTCCAGCTCTAACAAGTACATTCCTGCAAAATTTGCACTTGTATTATATGTAAAAAGGGATCCTAATGATTTTTAAAGGCCCTCTGATATGCAAATGCCAGGTCTGAACTCTGGGAACTTAGTTCTACACTCTCTTCTCTTTTCCATATCCTCTTTTCCTCTTAGGTAGGCCTGCTAGTCAGCTAAGTCCCTTCTAAAAGAGGAGCCTCCCTCCCCACACACACACACCCCTACCCTCTACCCCTCATCCCCCACTCACCCCCACCCCCACAGCCCTATCAAACATTGACTCTGCAGGCTATGGTGGAACAAATCCACTCACACAGCTGTATCTTTAGTCCCAAGAGCCCAGAAGAACCTAAAGAGTCTAAGGCCAGTTCCCCCACACCCTGCCACAGTTTCGGCCCAGACTAGTTTCTTCATAGGATATTGTGCTCATGGAATATTCGTAATAGAAAATTACAACATGTCCACACTGTTGGGCTTGCCCGGTGGACTGCCTAATTATTTCTGGTTCAAAATAGCCATTTCCAGGTCAGAACATCTCGCGTGGCTAGGACTCCGTGGCTTTACATGGTTGTGTAAAGCGCACACCCATGTCATTTACACGCATGCATGGAGTAGCCACATGCGGTCCTGTACACATGCACGGCTCAGTCTTTAAAAAGCCGGCGCCATTTTGCACAGGTCTCTCTCTTCTCTTCTCTTCTCTCCTCTCCTCTCTCCTATTCTCTCTTCTCTCCTCTCTTCTCTCTTTCTTCTCTCTCTCTTGCCTCCTCACTCACGCGTGTGCTTCACACAGGCCTGTCACCTCTATCCTCTATCCTATATTAATAAACAGTTCTTCTGTGGATTTGTCTTGTTCGGGACATGTTCCTTGTGGGGTAAGAGGGCCAAAATAACTAACAATTCATGTGTAGGACCCCCTGTTCACTCAGCTCTTTCTGTCTGCTTTCAGGCATATTGCCTGTGTGGAGGGCCCCAAAACAGCTTGACCACATAGCTGCCATGGCAGGCTTAGGGGCCTAGACACAGCTTCTATGACAGGCTTACTGGTAGACAACCCCTGGATCCAGGAAAAGCCTTAAGCTAACACCACCTAGGGGTCCACCCAGGGATGGGAAAGTACCTGACATCCCAAACATCCCAACCATTAGATAAGGTGGCCAGATGTCCTCGAGTCTAGCACACACCTATTTTTTTTTTTTTTTTTAACCAATATCCTTAGACAATTGTCAACCAATCAGGGTCCTGAACCCTGGAAATCCGCTCACCCTGACCTCTGCTAGAATAAAAACCCGACCCTACCTGGGCTCAGGGCTCTCTGTTCTTAACCACTGTGTGGGACAGACAGACCAAGCTCCAGAGCTTGAAAATAAAGGCACTTTGCTTTTATTTATTTATTTATTTATTTATTTATTTATTTATTTATTTATTTATTTATTTTTTACCATATGGGGATTTGGTCTTTGTGGTGGTCTTTTGGGGGTACCCGAGATCTGGACATAATACCTGCTAAGCTGTAACCAAGAAATTATTTCAGCTGTCACATCTTATATAAAGAATGGGTCCTGGATCTGAGAAGATGGCTCATCCACAGAAATTTCTACTAAAGACTGGAGTTTGGATCCCCATCACTCACATAAATGCTGGGTGGATGTGGTGGCCTTCCTGAAATCCCAACACGTGGAAAGCAGAGACAAGGGAGTATCTGGAAGAAGCTGACTACCTAGACTACCCAAACCAATGAGCACTGGGTTCAACTGAGAGACCTTGCCTTTTATAGAGAGAGTGATCAAGGAAGATACCTAACACCAACCTTGAGGCTCCATGTGCATGCACAAACCTATGCACACTCATACACACAAATGTGTACAGACACACATGTAAACACGAATACATGCAAGTATGCATACCATATATACATATATATACATGCAAAAATGGGAGGAAAGAAGGGAGGGAGAGAGGGAGGGAGGGAGGGATGGAGGGAGGGAGGGAGGAATGAAGGAAGGGTGGGTGAACCCACATCCACTATTATTTACTCTAGGCTGAGCCTTGTCCTGATACTTACCCATTGTACCTTGTCTATTCTAGGTTCTTCAATCAACTGTTAGCTCCCTTGAGCATGGACTGCATCCATTTGCCCCTTACATGCTGTGGTAGACAACAATAAAAGAACCAGCTCTGATTTAAACCTATTCTGTGCTTAAAGCTGAATGTGGGTAGAGAAAGTTCCAAACAGGAAGCTAGCAGGGCAGTGGGTCTAACTTTAGAACCACTAACCTCATTGACTTCAAGTGGACCCTTGATGCTGCTGGACAGTCTTCTAAATTGAGTTTGTCCAGTAAATGGATTGTCACTTGGCAAGTTTCTAGGAGCCTGTGGGGCTAGTGAGGGCAGGTGCAGAATGCAGAGATGTGTCTCCAGCTAATGGACACATTTGAGTCTCCCAATCTCTTGGATGACTCTTACAAAATGACCCTGTTTATTATATCCTAGGAAAGCAAAAGCCATCAGTAAAGAACTTGGCTTTACTAAAGAACTCAGCTTCTCTGAAACCAATGAATAGCTCCCTGACTTCTTGGTGTTGGTACCTCTTCTCTTGCTCCTGTTTCAGAGTGTCTGTGTTTGTTTCCTGGGTCTAGGACTTGCCTGCATTATCAAAGTACATTGCTCTTCCAGGTGTCACCTGTCTCTTATATTATGAAATTACTTCTTTATACGGTTCATTTCCATGGGCTTGAAAACACATATATCTTCTAACTTAAACAACAACAACCTTGATACTGCATTTCATCCCAACCTTCCATCAAGTCCCTTTAGAGTTTTATCTATGGTTATCATTTCCATCACCCTCTCTCATTTCTTATGATTCTGAATCACTCATTTGTATAGCCACTAAACAAAAGCTGACTTTCTCAAGGTCATTAATGATCTTCCAACTATTGAGTCCCCTCTCTTTCCCACATCAGCAGTATTTGACAAATTATCTCCCTCTCCTTCCTAAAGCTTGTCTTTCCTTGGGTTTCAGAGCCATCTTAGAGGAACCTATTCATGCATTTTCTTAAATCTTTATTTTTGCAGATGAATCCTGGAGTATTCTGGAGCTTGGGCATCAGATCCCTTCTTCTCTGGTGACAAACATTTGCAAGAATCTTAAGTCCATTAGCTGGAGACACATCTCTGCATTCTGCACCTGCTCTAACTTGCCCCACAGGCTCCTAGAAACTTGCCAAATGACAATCCATTTACTGGACAAACTCAACATGGTCACACTCAAGCACTTAAAGTACTAGCTCTTAACCTAGAACAAGCCTGCCATCCTTCCATTCTCCCTTCTCAGCCAAATGCTGCTGTTCCTGGCTTCTTGAATCTCCTGACAAATGTCACTGTCTCAAAGAGGCTTTTGCTGACAATCATGTATAAAATACCTACTCCTTAGAGTATATGATAAAAATAAATATATTCCAGCCTGATGAAAGGTGTTTGGTGTTAGTTTTGTCCTACAAATGAGACCTGGCTACTTGCTTGACTGCTATATACCACCAGTATCTATAACTTGGCTGATAATCTCTCTCTATTTGTCTAGGACTGAGGGATTTTCAGAGATTGAGAACTTTTAGAGCAGGTGTATGTGTGCGTGTGCATGTGCGTGCGTGTGTGTGTGTGTGTGTGTGTGTGTGTGTGTGTGTGTGTGTGTGATAAATACACGAGTTAGATTGGTCTTGCCTTTAAAATGTCTAAGGTGGAAATTGTGTTGGACAAAAAGTCTTCATTGTGCACTGACCACTCTCACATCATCTTCAGGAGTGAAGGCCTCAATGGCTTAGGATGCTTGAATTGAAGAAATGTGGTCTTGGAGCTGGGGGCTCAGCACAGAACTGAATAAGTAGTAGCTATCCCAGATCATCATCCCTGCATCTCCACAGGGGTAAATATCACATGTTGAAGCTTCAAGCTCCACTCTTATCATGGATTCAGTGGAAGTCAGCATCAGTCAGCTGAGAGAATTTCCAAGACAATGAGCTGCCCTCTGCTTCCCTGACTCTTTCCTCCCTGCCACTGAGTGGGAGCCTTGCACAGCTCCCTGTCAGTGGCCAGCGCTTCTGTCAAGAACATGGCTGGCTCTCAGTTATCAACACCCACAAATATTTGCTGCCACAAATCAGTACAAAAGCAGGATGCGCCATTAACCTTTAATATATCAAGGCTCAGGCTCTTAATTCATTATGAGTCTGTCATAACTGTGACTGAAATGCAAATAAGAGTAACTGCCCTTCCAGGAGGGTGTGCAGGAGCCCTCCCTCCCTCCCTCCCTCCCTCCTCCCTCCCGCCTGGCACAGCAGAATTCTCATTCCACTCCAAGGAGACACCCTTGGCCTCTTCTCCTCCTACCGGGTTCCATCCCTCATCTCCTTTAAAAACCCTGTGCCCCTCTGCTATGCCTGTTTCCCTGTCTATCACACGATATGCTAGAAGAAAGATATAATGACTGCAACTCCCAGGCTCCCTAACACTTGACTTGTATTGCTTCATTTAACCTTGGCAGTATCTCTTTCATAAAGTTATTATTACAACCCACCCCTACTTTAAAGATAAAAGACAGAGGCCCAGAGACATACAGGAACCGGTAAAAGTAGCAAGTCAAGGAACTGTCTTCAAACTCAAGATGGCTTGGTGAAAAACCTTGCATACCCCAGAACCACCCAATGGCAATAGTGAGTAGCCTGACCTCAGTGGGGAGAGTGAGGAAGCCACAGATAACAGAAAACACCATGCACAGCGTGCTACAAGGATTCAACACAGAGGTGCAGGAATGCAATATTGAACTGATTCCAACTGGCAGCAAACAAAGCATTAGAGGTAGGAGCAAAGAGAGAAGGTTAATGGGAAAGGAGAGACCAAGGTTAAAACTGTAAGAAAAAAGTGGAATTGACACATAGAAGAGAGTCATTGAAAGTGCCCTACACCAAGGTAACAGTATTTTCAAATCACGGATATCTGTGAAGGTGAACTATTCCGAGAACCATTAATGGTTTACTAAGAAGAACAGAAGTGGTAAATAACGAAGGAGCATTAAGTACAGGATCCAGAGGCAACAATTGTCCATAAAATACTTAGAGGATAGTTATAATGGAACTGCGGAAGTGCAAAGATAATGGAAAAATGATGAAGTATCAATGCCACTTAAACAATTAGAGGGTCACAGAATAGAGAGATGTTCAGGTGGGTTGTCCTATATAATGGACAGAGGTGAGGTACTCTATAAAACAGGTCATATGCACATTAGAACAAAGCTTTTGAGTAAAAATAAGTATGTACTTGCATGAGTGCAGTGCACATATGCAAACACATATGTCCAGGCTTAGATGTATGTAGGCATGAGAATACACTTAAGGATCCCAGAATAGGAAGAAGAAAGAAATTTCCAAGGAAGGCATTGCTGTAGGACCTGAACACTTGGCCTGAGGGGTGCCACTTGCTATGAGAAATTTCAAAACAAAGGAGCAGTGTCAGAATGGGAACTCAACAGAGACCCACTTCATCTCCATGTTGGATGGAGTCAAGATAATCGTTCAGAAGTCTTAGTCTGTTTATAAACTACACAGGTCTGGGAAGTCAGCATTCATGGTTCAAGAAAACAAATTAAGGTATTTCCCTGTGGCAAAGCCTGTAAGAAAATATTAGCACACAGGAGCCTGTTATTGAAAAACCAGATGTAATTATATGTAAATCTACAAGAGGGTAACAATTCTGAATCAGTTTGCAGAAAAAAAGTTACATGAACAAGAGTTATCGATTCTGGTGGCAGAGTCAGGAAAGGAGGTGGGGGCATTAAGGTGTGTTTACTATTGATAGGCCTTATTTGAGTTCAGAGGGTAGAAGGAGCCGAACTGTAAAACAAATCTCTTACGGTGACTGGCTAATTCATCTTCAGAACGATCTTCTCTGACCAGCTAGTTTTTCACCTCACCAATCAGTTCTGGGAGCTGGCCCATGCCAAGATCCAGGTGAGCTTGCCAATTAACCTAAAAACCCTGCCTTCTCAAGCCTGCATATGGAAGGTGCATGAAAGAGCATCCTTAACTGGCTCCTACCAGGAATGATGCCCAAGCCATGGACCATTCACAGATGATTTTATGGGAAAGAAGTTTCTTGTGGCACCATTAGTAATGCCAAGTGCAAGCCATACTATCTCAGGAGTACCACGAGTTCCATAAGCTTCATCCTGGCATTCTCTCCAGCCAATGACAGGAACTAGGCCAGCGTCCATCAGCAGACTGCCCAAAGGGAATAAAACACCTAGCTACAAAACTATATAAAGCCACAGAAAAACTGTAGGCAAAATACAGGGGAGGCACAGGCATTGGTGGGCACCAAAATCTACCCAAGTCTAATCATGTTTCCTCTTTCATTCTCCTAGCAATCCTGGGAGATATCAAAGATCTTCAGTATCAGCCCCCTAACTTACACCAGCTCATCCAGAACAAAAAGCTGGGCATGGAAACCAGTCTGTTCTGGTATCCTCTTGACAAGCAGGAGGAAATTAGGAGAACATCAGAGTCCAGCTCAAAAGTCATCTTCCTGGGGGTGTGGTACCTTGCCCAGGAAGCACAATTCATCAGCAGTCCAAGGGGTGTCCTGATGGGATGGTAGGTACAGGATGGATATTCAGAATGTGGGCAGTGATGACAGGTTGTGGTTACGAATATCAATTTGCCACTTGTAAGCTCT
This sequence comes from Onychomys torridus, assembly GCF_903995425.1. Taxonomy (NCBI): domain Eukaryota; kingdom Metazoa; phylum Chordata; class Mammalia; order Rodentia; family Cricetidae; genus Onychomys; species Onychomys torridus. The sequence continues at coordinate 8,935,703 of NC_050451.1, read as the reverse complement.
GTGGCCTTGAACAAACTGTGCCTCTCCTGTGGCCTTTTGCTATATTAGTATCCTTGTAGGCAGATCATGGATATTCATGGCTTGAGTGGATCCTGCCAAAGCTGTGGGAACATTCCATGAGTGTTAGCTGCTGCTGTGACTGTCAGTTATCCTAACTAGCAAATGAGAAATCAGGCTCTAGAGTTATAAGTGGCCAGGGTGTGTGGCAGGCTCAGCAGTCGTTGACTGGTTAGAACAGTGTGTTTTGGATTGGGTGTCTTCATTGGCGTATGATTTCTGGGCACTGACAGGTCCAGCACTTCCTTTGCTAGCAGATGACATTTACATTCTTTGTCTGGCCCTGTAAACATTTGCAGTGGACACCACTGGACAAGATGATTGCCAGCTCTTTCCCTTCTGTGATATTTTATCACCCTGAAGAAGCCTGGACTGGAATGAAAACCTTATCTTGTTTAGGATTCTTTCTTCCAACAACACAGCATTGCGGATGGTTTTCTGGACTGTTTTCTCTGAAACATGGTTGTTTTCTCTGAAACCTGGAATCTCATTTTGTTGCCTGTTGGGACTCAGAGGTACCATAGGGAGGATATCACAAACAGATTTTGAACAATTAAATACCAGCTTGTCCAGACACTGGGAGCATTGCCCCTAGAGGGCACTGGCAGCTGTTTTCTACAAGCCTGTGAGCTCCTCTCTAAGTCACAAGGCCATAGCCACAGGACACTTAAGGGGCCAAAGCAAATTCATACTCCCAAAGGCAGGAGCTCAGGCGGCTGCAGGCTTCCCTGACTTAGCAGCACAACGATCTCCCGCAGTTTCTTGGAATGGAAAATAAGGGATGCACAAAAACAAACCACACACTAGAACTAAGCTAACCCTTCCTTGGAGCTTAAGAGAGCCTTGCCTTTCTGGTGGAAGCTGCCTGTCATTCTTCAAGACAGACATGCATCTTCTGGAAATACACACAGGTCTGAATTACTCAAAGATAATTCTCCCTGCACCTTTCCCTCCAGAATCACTGTCTTCTATAGGCAAGGTGGCCTAGAGAATTCTTTCCCTTCTATGGTCATAGGAAATCTATGTTAAGTGGGGCAGATGTTGCTTCCCATGCTTCCTGGCCTTTCCAGAATTACAGTGTCAGGATGTATGTGGATCTGAATTTCTACATCCAGAGAGTTATCAAGCAAACATTTCAATATAATTTGTTTGAGTAAACGAATGACAGATGAGCCATGTCTCTACTGTCCCATCCCTGTCATTTATGTCCTATTCTAGGTATTTTAGTTATTCAAATAAACTTACATTTTGAACCATGCCTTTCCTAGATTTGGTAGAATGGGTAAAGAAGAAAAGTCAGAAGAAATTCAGGATTGTTGGTATTGGGAAAGTCCCAAGGACAGGGCTCAGATGGTTAGCTTAACAGGCAAAGTAAACACAGTGTGTGGTGGGGGTTGGGGGGGGGAAGGGGAACATGAAGTTCAGGGGCAAGCAGGACCATCCCAGAGAAGTTTGCCTCCTTTCAAACCTACCCACTGTATCCCGTCCTTGCCTATATTCCTCCTACCTACCCCAATGGGGTCAATGGCATGCTGACACAGGCTATCCATCATCTTCCAAACACCAGGACTCCCCCTGAAGGAAAAACCCAGGCTCCCTATGTCAGAACTGCACTGCAACCAGCATTCTTCTGAGGCATAAATGTAGCTGACAGAACAAAGCTGGGCCCTGTTGGAGGAGATACAGGGTCCTGTCATACAGCAGTGACAAGATACTCTGTGGGCAGCAGGGATGAAATTCTAACTATGCTGCTTACTGAAAACACTTCATGGCTTCCCACTGCTGCCAGGTTGAAGTGATCCATCCAAGTACAACTTCTTACACCAGGCAAGACTTGCCTCACATAGTCACCCAGCATCATTTCATACTTTGTCTTCTGGCCAGACTGATTGTTTTCCCTAGAAACAAGCTCATAGCTTTCTCTCCTCTGGTCTCTTCCATCTGTCAACAGGAACACATCTTTCTAAACATGTAGTCAGCTCCACATATTATAGGGTATGGCTGCATTTCACTACTTCTATGTTTCCATTGAAGACAATCCCTTCCCATGTTATAGGTTGGACTGAATTTAACACTGATGTCTGGACCGTCTATCTGTCACCTTATATGCAGATAAGCTAAATGAGAACATTGAGTGCACTCTACTTCACTGCAACTTGTCTTAGTGACTCTTCTACTGCTGTGATAAGACACCATGACAACCCCCCTCCTCAATGACATAGCTCCTCCAATAAGGCAAGATCACATAATTCTTCCTAAACAGTTCTACTAACTGGGGACCAAGGATTCAAATATAAGAACCTATGGGAGCCATTCACATTCAAACTAATTATAATTGATGAACTTAGTAAAAGAGAAGATCTAGATATGTATAGACAGATTTCACAATTCACAAAGCAAGAAGGAGGGCCAAGATTGGGGTAATTCAGGGATAATCCAAGGGATATCAAAAATGGTCAGCAACCATTTTTGTGGTTTGAAGGACAGATGATTCCTCCTGACCTGTAGACAAGACCAACCAACACCTTAAGCTCAAATTTCCAGAATCTGGGATGATAGAACAATGCATTCTGTTTTCCACAGCACCCATTTTATGGAATTTTGTCCTGGCTAACCTAGAAGACTGGCACAATGCCCATCTTGACAATGATGGAGATATTCCATATGATAGCAATATTGCTGTACTACGTTGAGTGACTCAGTTTCTGCTCTGAATTCCTGAATGCCACTTCATAAAGGAAAATGTGTTCCCATTGATCTTTCTATCTCTGGGACTAACACAACAACAACTACATAGGAGCAATTGATGTCTTTATTATAGAAATGGATGGATGATGGATGGATGAGCAGCACTGTCACTAAGTCGTTTATATGGTGATGTTGCTGAAGTCTTGTTATTTTACCAATGCTCAGCCAACTCCAGATACTGAGTGTATTCAACAATAGTGTGATGGACTAGCAATTGCAATTGAACAAATTAACTTATGAAGATATTTATCTAGGAGAATAAAATGCCCAGTGAACTTTCCAAATCAAGTTCGCTTCTAACACTTGCCCTCAAGAGAATTTATCACATGGACAACTGCACAGTCTTAGTGTCCAGCAGAGCCACAGAGAAGGGCAGAGATCCATAGAGAGCTCCTGACTGATGACCCCAATTTTACAACTCTCTTCATGATAGTCAGATATCAATATATAAGGACCTCTATTGAGAGGAGGTATGTTGTTAATGGATGTCTATTGGTAAGTCCTGTGAACCCCAAAAGAGGTGAGATCAAACATCTCCACTTCCCTACAATGCAGCCAAACCATATAGGAGAAGAAACTTGTTTGTGGTTCTGTAGCCAATATCAGGATAATCGTGGATAACTCTGTTGTGGTGCCTGACTCCAGAAGGTTCTTCCCATAACCAGCATCATTTTTAGATGAACCTTACAGCTCAGATTTCACAATCTGTTCCATCTTTCATCACATGAGCTGTCTGAATATGTGCATGACTTGTGATTACACATGGTTAGATGGAACATTGTCATAGATCCAGCCAATCTCAGCTATAGATGGGGAACCAGTCTATTGAACTGAGGTTCTGTGGAGGGTCAAGCCAAAGGCCACAGTCATGAATTCTTGGGGTTGACAGAAAGAGGTATGGACAGCAGAAGCTAAGGCTTCATGTCCCTCTGGAGAAATGAAACCCAAAAGGGTACAATAGGTCTCATCTCTTCTTGGACAGGGTTCTTTCAACTTTTCAACCTGAATAAGGTTTCATGGAATGATACATGTTAGTCAAAAGTGTCAACTTTGATTCAACAAGCTTACATTTGAATCTGCCTCATACCAGATGCATGGACTGGCTCTCTGTTTCTGCATCTGCAATAGTAGTTCAGTGTAGTAAAAATTAAATCGTATCATTCATGGAAAGCAGTTAGTTCTAGTATATAGTTATATTACACAATTATAAAGTACACACACTATTTACTCTCCAAATGCACACTATAGTTGGATGATATTTGGAAAATATGCATTTTACAGAAGACATTTTTCTTGTCATCTCTCCCTAAGCAACATATTACAGTGCATACCTGTATGGTATTTACACTCTCATAAGTATTGTGAATAATCTAGAGATTATTTAAAATACAAAATGCTATGTAGGTAGGTTATATGCAAAATACTATACCATTTTATATAAGTGACTTGAGAGCCCTTGGGTTTTCATATCCATAGGGGACAGAAAAGCTGGAACAAATTCCCTATGGATAATGAAAGATGTGTAAATAAATACATATTTGAGTGTATATGTCATGATACAGCCAAATAGTATCAATCCCTCAATAAATGATATTTGTTGTTTATGTCATCATGACCACTAGTCTATTAGCAGTAGTACTGTTATTGTTACTGAGATTATTTCCCTTAAAGGGCCAGGGAAATTGATATTGGCTGATACTGATTCTTCAGTAGGCTGCTTTACTGGTGGACCTACTCTGCAGGTTCCTGTTGACAAAAGAAAATCTCAGCGACCTTTGGCTAGAGATGAGATCTGAGGCTCAATATACATTAAGCCCTTCCTTCTTACCATAATCCTACAGGGTTAACAGCAATGAAAGCATGGGATCCTAATTCTTATGATATTAATTAAAGTGAAAACTGCAGATGGTGTTTAATAACAACTTAGTCCCAGCAGGTTCCAGGCACTTTACCTAAATCAAACATATCATAAAGTTGGCACAAGAATCACAGAGACTGTCCCTGTCACATCTGGCCAGGGACACGTGTTTTCACCAGGAGCAAAAGTAACAAACCATCTCCATTACTTATGCAGATGTGGCCTTAAATGGCCTGACAGTCTGATTCTACCCCACCAGTTTCCAGAGCCAAAAATAAAGAAGTATTGATTGCAGAGATTAATAACAGAGCTTGAGGAGGAAAAACGGTACAAACACCTTTTTCTCTCCTTTCATGATATAAACGCCTGCCACCCCTGCAACCTAATTTTGTCACCCAGCACACGGGAGTGTATTAATTAAAATGACACCAAGGACAGGAAAATGTGAGCTCTTGGGGTGACGACTAGAAATACATAAATATGCATCTGCAGAATGTCTTAGGAAGTAAGACACATCGCCAGCATAATTCCTCTAAGGAGAGAGAGGGAGGGGTGTACATGGCTCAGCCCTGGAGGTCACAGCTTAGGTTCTGGCAAGCACCTCTCCAACCCAAACAAAAAGAAACTACCTAATAGCACATAGTCACATCACACAATTATGATGTACATGCATGTGGGTGTATACACACACACACACACCACCACCACCACCACCACCACCACCACCACCACCACCACCACTCGGATGGCCCTACATATCCACAGGATTTTTATCTAAAGTTTCATCCAACTATAGGTTGGCAATATTTAAAATAAAAAATGCTTTTGTATTGAACATGTACAAATTGGAGTATCACTTTCATAAATGTCTCCTAATAGAGATTGTACAGTAGCTGTTATTAAATATTTACTACACACTATTTTTCAGAATACAGATGGCCTTACAGTAATAGTTCATCTTATAGTTTTTTGACTTTACGATAATACCAAAGGATATATGTTCAGTAGAAAACACACACTGAATTTTAAATTTTGACCAGGCTGGAGATATGCTATATGATAGCTTCAATTCTTTGTAAATATGCTGAGTAACAGTAGCATGTACAAGAACTTTGAATATAGGATGTCTTCAACCTACAATAGATTTATTGAGACACACGGCCATCCTAAGGAGCATATGCACACTGAGAAAGGTGGGATGGTGCTGTTCTTCAGGTCATGAATCTGAGGTCCATTGTGGTTTAGTCAGTGTGACTCTGGCAGAACTCAAACCCAGCACTAAAAGCGCTTTCTCATACTGTTCTCATAGAAGAAGACTAGATTAGGGAAAGTAAGCTCTTATTTCCCAGAGAAATAGTCTCAGAGCAGTTCTCGTGAGAGGTGTGAGTGGAATCCTTCCTCTAGGCTCAGCACTTCCCTCTGAAAGGCCATCCCCATCGCCCATTTACCAGCAAAATGTCAACTGGAATTCTGACTACCTAGCCAAGAGGCTTCCATCTCAGGGAAGGGTAGATCCAGGCAACCAGGGAAAGAGAAGTAAGAAATTAGGTTGAGATTGATTTTTTTGGACATAGGAGGATGGTACGTGTGTTTAGATGCTCATTTTTGCATTGACTTACATAGGTCGATTTCACTGTTATCAATACATCAGTTTCAACAACCAACTATGTCAACAGGCCACAGCGTGTCCTGATTTCATATGCTACAGCAGGATTCAGCTTCAGTTCATCCTGAGCACCTCAACAGTCATTATCTGTTGGGGATCTCTACCTGGATATCCAGGGGCATCTAACACTGATTGGATCCTGCCGGATCTTATTGTGCCTACCTCAGCTGGCTTCTTCCCTCTGCACTAGTATTATCATTCAGCCAGACAGTGGAGTCAGGACCTGGGCTGCCTGACCCTCATTTCAGCCTTTCTCTCATCTGTCATATCCCAACCGGCATGATCAAATTGACCCCACAATATTTCTCAGATCTCACTCTTCTGACAATATCAGGGCCCCTGCCCTAGTTTAGGGGACTGCAGAGGATAATCATTAGGATGCAGCAAGAGATGTAAGTGAAGGCAAAGAACTCAATCTTATTTATAGCAGAGAGGTAGCATAGACTCCCCTCCTCCACTCGTAGTGCTATCCAAGGGACAACATGGCAACCTTGAGTGTAAATCCACACCTATGCCTAGCATCTGGGAATCAGATAATACTCATCAGCTGTTCTTCCTGGGACAAAGTTCCATAACATCCTTCTGTGACCTCCAAGCTGGGGAAAGCATCCAGACATATACGATCATCTTCCTTTACTGGATCTCTCTCCCTCCCTCCTCTCCCCTCCCTCTTTGACGTATACACCTTTATTTGCTTGCTTTCTCCCCTAGTAGGCTATTAAAAGGAATAGCAAATAAGAGGGGATTGCTGAATGGTATGCACGGAGCACTGTTGCTGCATTTACAGAGCAATCTTTTTAGGTGGTTTATTATTATTCTTAATCTACAGAAGAGGAATCTGGAGTTCAAAAGGCTAATTAGCTTTCTCAGTTTCATACATCTATTAAATATCAGCTCCCTCATATGAGCTCAGGGTATCTGGCTCCTGAGCAGTTACTTCTAAACATGCTCCTTTATGCTCAGGGAGGCACAGGGGTCTAGTTTCTTCCCAGTGTGCTCCCAGAACTAACCACAGCACCTGACACCAAGACACTGTGGGTCCTGAGCATCCCAGTACTATACGTAGCATGAGCATAAACTCTGGCAAATGCTTCAGCTGAGTTCTGTTGCTGGCCCTGTTGTATGACTCAGTTTCCCCACTCCACAGGAAATGGCTCCTTCTTCCTGACATCTCCACAGTGCATGCTGAGCAGGCTCTCTCACTGGTAGAGTAGGAATTAGAGCTAAGCTGCTGAGAATTTCACAAGAGGTCAGGGGAGAGGAAAAGCTTAGGAAACTATGTGTAAAATCCTCACATTTCAGAGAACAATGAATTCCAGAAAGGACAGCCATTTTTCTAAGGGTGCATAATGAATGGCTATGCCAAAACCCTATGTCACACTTGAAGAACTTTGCAGAATGACTGAGGGATGGCGACCAAACCTGTCACCGCCTTAAGGACACTTACACTTCAGGACAGTCTTATTCAGATTCAGTGTATGGTATCCTGCACTGATGGTGGCTGTGTTCTTAACAGTTCCTCATCTTCCCTATGAGTCTAGAAATTAAGTCACGGCAGTAGCAGGTAAGCTAGACAGTAGAGCTCTCAGGACCTAGAGGACACATGGGGGACTACTATGGGAATGCACTGGTGAAGAGCAGGTGTCAGGAAGCATTGTCTGTGTTTGGAATACCTTGGTATCATCTAACTGCTCAAATGACCTCCCCAGGACTAAGCAAGCATGTGATCCTAACCAGACTTCTAACTGGCTTCCAAGTCTGATGACAATCTCATGGCCACTGCCCAAAGTCAGGACCTTGAATTGTCTGACAATTCAACAAGGTAGGCAGTCAGTGAGGGGTAGCTGAGTTCCTGGCCTGATCAGTCCCACATGCTATGAGTTAATTATACAGAGCACTTCAAAAACAACAACTCTGTCCATTTGCTGTCTATAGGAAACTTAGTGATTCATCCTAGAAGGGCAAATGGGATCTGCGAGGCTCCAAACAATTCTTTAGGGGTTGTAGTGATGGGCACAAAAGATGCATGATTCCCAGTGTGGACATGTTGGCTAGGGAAATAAGATATAAACATATCCACACTGAGCATTTTCATATGCTTGGAAGCCCCTGGCTTCACCCTCCACAACTATTGCCCTCCCGGACTACAGCTCCTCCTCTGTTTTCTATCAGTGGATGCCTCCTAGTTTGATCCCAACCCTGCTTGCTTTTCGTGGCTTGTCCTGCTTCCTGGGTCCTAACTATCCCAATCCTGTGTAAGGAAGAATGCTGGGCTCCTGTGTCCCACAAAGAGCTGATCCTGGGGTCTCTTCCTTTATCCCATCCCAGCTGGATGCCACCTTCAACACTTTGGTCCCATGAGGGAACCAACTGATAAAAAGGAAGACCCTTCAGCCAAGTTTACTTCTCCAAACATGAGCCTAAAGCCTGAGCGATCAATGAAGCGAGAGTTTGGGGAAAGGTCACACTGGCTGATGTTATACTTTCCACGTAAATAACGTATTCTGCTGTGTCTGGAATACAATGAGGAGTACTGATAAAATTGTATCATAAAAAAAGACATTTTGTTTTTTTTTTTTAATGTAATGAAAGCAAGTTTTTCAAGTTAGTCTATTAAATTATCTTTCTCTCCTATTTTTTAAAGAAATATTTTCTATATTTTAAGAAATGTATTTGGGGAATTCACTTTGCTGCACAGTTCTTTGAAAGGAAACAATTGAATTTGCACCAGCTTTGTCTGTCTCGGGGAAACAGAGATACTATGAGTACACTTGGGTAACTGTGGTGAGGTGGCTGTGGCTTGTTCTGCTTCTCTGATCTTCCAGCATTCACCCCAATACCTGGCCTCAGGTTTGTTCTTATTAATAAGACCTGTTAAGATTCCTGCTACACTGTGTGGCCAGAGCTCCAAATTTAGCACTAATTGCTGCATTAGAACCAAGATCTCCATTAGAAACAGAGCAATATAAAGATCTCACCACCATGAATGAGGTCTTAAAAGACTGTTTCATAAATCCATTGCATTCTATCTTAAACAATGGACTCAAAAGAGTACTGTTTCTCAAGATGGAAATACTACTTTCTTACAGAAAGAGTCAGAAGCAGTGCCTCTTGGTTTCAAAGGCAAAGTAAGTACAAAGAATAGTAAGACAGAGTCTCTTGGATCTGATCAAATATAAAAACAAACTTAGGTAGTGCTAAGATTATGTGAAGCAGAGAAAACACTTGAAGTTCCTCAGGCCTATACCTGTACCCACTACTTCTTTTCTAACTATTATCCTCACCTCTGCCAGTGAAGTCCACCATCTTGACAGATCCAGTGGTTCCATAGACCACACCTGAAAACTGCCTGGTACCAACACTCTTATCTGAATGATGCCATTTCATTTTTCTTCTTCATCTCTGCTTGCCCATTTTGGGACCTCGCCATCTCCTCTGTCTCATCCTATCCACCTACTGATGGAGCACTACTTCTGCCTCATCCTCAGACCACCTTTCTCCTGTGGGCTAGGCAAGAACACCCCCAGGTATCAAAATGAATTGTTTTCACTCTCCATGGGTCATCACACAACCCTACTGTTCTGGAAGCAGCTTACTTCCTGACTTCCATAAGACTAGTGAAGATGTTGCCATGGTCTCAACACTCAGTAAGTGAAGTCTTGGATCCTTTCAAGGTCCTTTACTTCTCTTCACTTGCCATGTGTAGTCAACAGGATTTGCTTCCATTTACACCATTATCTTTTAGGACAGCATCCTTGTCTGTGCCTGGCTTAGGTCTCTACTATTTCACTCCTCTGATTTAGTTCTAAAGAGATTACTCCAATTTTTTTTTCTGAGATATGAATTCCACTCAAATCACCCTTCCTGACAAATGCATGTCAAATTTCACTCATATTAAAAATTGTTTGATTTTCCTTCTATCCCCCTTCCTGGTCCCAGTCAGGTGTGATGGCCTTCCTCCTTCCTTCTATCACCTTTCTCACAGGATGTGTGAACTTGTCCTTCACCCTGATTCTTTTCTGGATTTTGTGTTGTGACTTTTCCAAGGGTCACAAGTCATAAGCCAGTCCACCCTCCTTTGTATTAAGGGTGGAGCTTTCATATATGCTCAATTTGGTCTACTACAAAGGCAGCATCACTCAGAAAGGCTCCTGCACCCCAAGCACCCAGGAAAGGTATGTTAAGATATGATCAAATACATGGGAAGAACATTAGCATATCCCACTGAACAACCTCAAGTTCAAGAAAGAAAAAATGTACTGTCTAATTTCAGAGAGTGGTAGACTAGAAAAGCTCACAAGGCACTTTAGATTATTCCAGAAACCATCGCATGGATTTCAACAACTGATCAAAATGAGTGTCATAAAAATCAATTGGGTTTAATTATCCTCACGTGAAACATAAAAAAACAGAGGCTCTTAGCAGTCAAGAGCTGTTCAAAGTAACAGGTAGTATGTTGAGGGACCATGTAATCTTTCTCATACCAGTTATCAAAAGAGTTGGAACAATGTTCAGCCAGTGAACCAGCTCATTGGGTAGAGGAGCATGTCTTCAAGCCTGATGACCTAAGCCAGATTCTCAGGGCTCACATGGTAGAAGGAAAGAACAGAGTCCCACAAGTTGTCCTTTGACCTACACACACACACACACACACACACACACACACACACACACACACACAATGTTTACACAATGTTTAAAAAGTGAACATTGTAGATTTTTTTTAAACTACTACGCAATTCCATACATAACAGAGGCAAATGGATTATGTACCGCTAACACTCCCAGTGTATGCTACTGGGAAGCTCATTCATTATTAATGTAAATCATAGCCAAAGACATTCTAGATCCTTTATCCCAGGAAGACATAAACGTAGGGCAAACCCTGGCCCCAAGGCGCAGGCATTTAGAGAATCAGTCTGCCTAACATGCTGATATATTCTATTGGAGTTTATTGAAAATTATTTTTTAGAGCTCATTTCTGGGTTCATGTGCACTGCACTATCAATGGCTTTACAGCTGTTTCAGAGGAGATAAGAGACTGTCCATCAGCCTTGATGCTGCTGGTCTGTGTCATTTAGCCCAAGGAAAATTGCCAAGAAAAAAAGAGAAGCCTATTTCTACAGAATCTTTTGAGAAATTATTCATACTACTGGAAGGCCTGGGAGAAATGTAACACTCATGTTTTCCCCAGGGTGGAAGAGTACGTGCCTATGAGCCAGGGAGGAAATGCATTGAGGCTGTTGATTGTTCCTAAGTGGAGTGTGCTTTCTTCATGTCCTCTTCCTTCCCACCTGATCCAGCTTCTCCTAGGTTAAGAGCATTGATGACCTCAGGCTGTGGCAACAGGGTACAAGAATTTGAACTTACATCAGGACTCCAAAGGAAGTCTAAGGTTCTTGTGAAAAGATGTTTGGAACAATGACATACTCTGTGTGTCATCTGAGAGGTTCTTTGATCCCCAGTCTTGTCTCTGGTTGCTTAGGAACACTGTTTGGTGACATGACAGAGCAAGCTAATTAAAATGCTTGTGGGATGAAGAATGAACTTTACTACTCTTCATACTTCTTTTTCTAAGCCCAGCAGAGCAACATCTTAAAAACAATAAGGTTAATATTCAAACTTTAGGGATGAGAAGAATAGTATCCTTTCAATGACCATTGGGCCCTTGGTGAAAAATACTACAAAGACATATAATATTAACCTACACAGACAAAATTGGAGGTGTGATCTTTGGGCATTTAGATGAGGGACAGGCTTGATTCTTGACTTTGCTAAAGTCAGAGGCCATGGGGAGTATTTCATTTCAGAGAACCACACAATGGTAATGTTAGGGTTCCATTTACCTTGTGTGAAGTCTGGGACCTGCTCATGAAGCTCTTAATGGGAATTAAAGATGTACATCCAGGCCTCAGTTCAGAATCCTTGGCCAAAGAGCATCTGGTAAGTTGGGATTTTTCTCCTACTTGTGTTCACAGGTTTACTAAATATGATGGCTCTACAATGCTGTCCATCAGGAGCATTTTCTTGTCAACAAAGAACATGGGTACAACTTAAGTCCTAGCTCATGACAGAGAGATCATCCAGGCCTTCATCAGATACTTGGGTCTACAGCCTTTATTGTAAAGATGTGTCCATCTCTCCTGTGAGTAGTGGCTGCTAATATGCAAGGGCTCCCACAAAGGGAGCTACTATCCTTAGAAGTGAACGTCACCTATAGCCAGTGATATGACAACCACTTACTCCAGCTGATGATGAGTCTTACTGTCTGCGATAACTAGCACCCCAGAGCCCTCTTCCATTAGACTGGCACCGTTTCCAGCCAGTACACCTTTTCACTGTGCTCTTCTGCTCTTGTTCCTGGACTCTTCCTCCATCCTCCTCCATTTCCTGAATCCGCTTCACTTGAGATTTCTCCATCTGCCAAACATGTCATTTGTGCAAGAATTCTTGGAACACTTCTTTATAGGGATCCCAGCAGCAAATGGCCTTCCACTTTTGTATGTCATGAAGACATGGCATCCAATGAACCTTCCATCCCTGGGTAGGCAGATGAAACTAGAAAGCTCAGGCTTCCCAGTTTCAGAAAACTAGAATGCAAAGGACTGAGCACATCATAAGCACGCATTAATCTTGGAAAGTCTGACTTGATTGATAAAGCTCCACACTTTCACAGGGCTGGCTCTTTGCATGCCTGCAGCTTTACTCTTCCCTATGTCCTCAGCAGCAAGTCTTCACAAGGACAATTAATCTCATTTGCTCATCAGATTCAAGCACAATTACTCACTGGGCTTGCCATTAGTTAATAGCAGATAGAGTTATCAGAACCATCATTCTCCTGTTTCAAGGAGGAATAAAATAAATAAAGCCTAGAAGAAAACTTGGCCCCAGACTAGCTGTTTGTAGGTGACCTAGGAATTCAGTTTTTCAGTTCCCCAGTCTGGAATGCACTCACTTTCTATGCCATCTCAGTTGTTTTGAACTGTACAAGAAGCCTCTTCTGACAAACGCAGAGTAAGGTCATTTGACCCCCCACGTCAGCATGTCATCCTCAGTTCTAGGTCCAGAATCTATTTTGAAAATGAAATTCAAATGCTAACATACTCAACAGCACAAAAGAGAATGTGGGATTGGTCCAGGGAAGTTGTAATGGAGAGCAAGGTACAGGTGTGATGGCCGTAAGCATACCAAGGATGCCAGCTTGGGCAGCATGCCAGCATGAAGTGGCCAAAGGACAGCAGAGTGGGGACTGGCATGAGTCAGCAGTGAACTAAATTAAGAAGAATGGAGGTCAGAGTTCAGTATGTTCCAGGGCACAGAGTTCCAGGGAATGGAGGAAAGGGGAATAAAAAGACAGCACAGCGTTAATGATGACCTTATCGGGCTGGAGGCACTCACATGGTTGTCCATTAACCTTTTGGCGAGAAGACTAATGTTTTCATCTAAGAGATAAAGGAAATAAAACTAAGAAGATATCAGCTCACTTGTGTCAATTAGCAGAGTTTAATCTTCACACCATCACGCTATCTTCTCAACCCTTTTAAAGAACCTCAGGTGGGTGGGACAGTATTGAATCTGGGGTCTGAACCTGACATTCTCTGAGAATGTAGTACATATGAACTAAGTCATAAAAGACATGGAAAATATTTCAAATAAGTCAAACGCAAAGACCTTTTGATGGATGACAACAGCATGATCAGTATAAGGAGATGGTATAAGGAAAACATGCCCCACTTCTAACACTGATGGGATGAGAGAAGCCAGCTGATAAGGCTCTATCTTGAAATGCAAAAACAAATGCAAAGAAGCTGGAGAGAGTGATGGGACCAGAGGCTTCCCAGATACCAAGAAAGGGCTAAGTCTGCAGAAGAAAGGATTTGACTGGAGCATGCATGGAGGCTGCTGTCTCTCATTTTCCTGTAAGACAATCAATACCCAATGACTGTAGTTTTATATCACTAGTCCTTCCTGACCCAATCTACATCAAAACTCTAAGTTGTCAAACAGAATGGAAGAGGGCTCTCTGGCCAGACTTGAATCATCATAAGCCAGCAGTTCTCAACTTCCCAAATACTGTGAATGTTTAATATAGTCCCTCACTTTGTGGTGACCCCAACCATAAAATTATTTTGTTTCTACTTCATAACTGTAATTTTGCTACTGTTATGAATCATATTGTAAATATCTGTGTTTTCTGATGGTCTTAGGTGACCTCTGTGAAAAGATTGTTAGACCTACCAAGGAGTCGAGACTCACAGGTTGAGAACAACTTAACATAGCTTTTTTCACTAACCTCTCAAAAGAGCAGGAGGCTCAGGTCCCTTCTGGGTGTTAAGAGGAATCCCTATGCTGCTGCCCAAAGAGCCCCAGGAGAACACTTTGCACAGGGTAACAACAGAGAAGGACATTTCCTCATTAATGTCCTACAGAAAAAGTTCAAAGGCTAGATACCAAGTCCTCTACACTTTTCCACTAGCTGCCTTCAAATGTATTCAGAGAGAATTACAGCCTAGGCTGTGGTTTTCTTTGCCTTTTCTCATACCAATAAACTATCATTTTCCTGGGCGGAGGAAAATTCTAAAATGCTCCATATGGCCCTCATCATGGAGAAACCTCATCACTTCAAGTGGCCCCTGAAAATATACTCCTTGCTTCTCTTTTGTGCTTTAATCTCAACCTTATTTTTATTTTCTCTAGTTATTGTAGTAGAGTATTATTTGAAGGTGTGTTACTTTTGTTTATGTTGCATTTGTTTAACTCTGTGAAGCAGTGTTACTTTGCCTGTCTAAAACACCTGATGGTCTATTAAAGAGCTGGATGGCCAATAGCAAGAGAGAAGAAAGGATAGGCAGGGCTGGCAGACAGAGAGAATAAATAGCAGGAGAAATCTGGGAAAAGAGGAAAGAGCAAGGGGAAGAGGAGAGGAGGATGCTAGGGGCCAGCCACCCAGCCACACAGCCACCCAATCACACAGCCACCCAATCACACAGCCACCCAATCACACAGCCACCCAATCACACAGCCACCCAGCCACACAGCCACCCAATCACACAGCCACCCAATCACACAGCCAGCCTCGGAGTAGGAGTGAAAGTAAGATACACAGAAGAAAAGGAAAAAGCCCAGAGGCAAAGGTAGACAGGAAAATTTAAACTTAAGAAAAGCTGGCAGGAAACATGCCAAGCTAAGGCCAGATATTTATAAGTAATAATAAGCCACCATGTGTGATTTATTTGGGACCTGAGTGGTGGGCTCCCCAAAAGAGAACAAACAACCACCCACATTACTGTGTGCCAACATGGGCTAGAGTGAAAGAACCAACAAGTTACCTCAGACATTTTGCTTCAGTTATCATCTGCTCTTTGCCCTGCCTCTGGCTTCTCTCTGTCCAAACATTTGATGATTTAAAAACAGCTTCAAGCTCGTAGCCTTGTGGATACTTAGGTCCTCTAACTGATTCTCACCTCCACCACCACTGCAAGCTACTACCTCTTTCCTTCTTCCTATCCCCACCATTAGCATTCTCAATAATAAAATACCCTTACTTTCTCAACTCTGGTTAATTGTATCCATAGATTGTATTGAATATTTGTAGCAGGATCTTACAGGTCTTATTAATAAGAGCAAACCCGAGGCCAGGTATTGGAGTGAATGCTGGAAGATCAGAGAAGCAGAACAAGCTACAGCTATCTCACCTTGCTAGTTCCTCAGGCGATCCTGTTTCCTCAGGATGGAAGCTTCTGAGTCCTCCTCCACATGAATCTCAGCTGAACTGTGCTGCTCCAAAGCCTGAATGCTAAACCAGCCAAATGCTTAACTAACTAAATGCTTAACTAATTCTGGTGCCTGGTTTTCGCGTCTTATATATCTTTCTACTTTCTGCATCACTCCCTGGGATTAAAGGCGTGGGTCACCATGCTTAGCTGTTTCTAAAGTGGCCTTGAACACAGAGATCCACCTGGCTCTGCCTCCCAAGTGCTGGGATTAAAGGCGTGCACCACCACTGCCCAACTTCTGCTATGGCTTACTCTTCCCATTTTCTAGCCACCATTTGTGGCTCTGTCTCTAGTGGCTGTCTGTTCTCTGACCCCAGATAAGTTTATTTTGGGAAACATACAATATTTTAGGGGAACACAATACCACAAGTATTTCTCTTTCAGTGGATAAAGGAGAAAGCTTTATTCAGCTGCCTAACATGCATCATTGTTGATAATGTACAACCAGCAAGAGAAAAAAACAAGGCTCTCAAAGGATGTTGATGACTTCATTGACATTAGACCTGTGTTCTTTCTACCCTTGAATGCCTTATTACATCTAGGGACAGAACATTCTCCTATTATGCCCACAATACTAGTAATTTTCAGGGATATAGAAGGGTTAGTTTCAACGAATGCTCAGTGAAGATTCTGACATTGCCTCTCGACTCCACTTCTGCACCTCTGCATCCATCCAATACCTGTTCTCTGGATCACTGTGGTATCTCAGCTTCCCAAATCTTACCTCCCCTCATACTCACAGGTCCCCCTCTTCCTCTGCTATATCCTAAATGCGACTCCTTTCCAATGTTCCATCCAAGTCTTTCAATTTTTCAATCTATAGTTTTTCCATTGCCAATCCATTAGCTAGCTTACCATCCACTTGCTTTTATCCACTTGAGTGGTCTAAGAGATTACAACCTCAGTCTTTGCCTATCCCAGGAGCCCTCAGCTAACCTTTTCAGCATATTTGTAATGCTCATCTCTCAAATGTGTGGCTGCTGAGAGCCAACTCCTGATCAAAACCCCCTATTTTGTCACTTACACAGAACTTCTTCATTTTATATTATTGTCTTTCTGGGACCCAGTCCAACCTAACATCCAAGTTCATCACTCTGGGATCCCTGTTACCCTGTTTTCCACTTAATCTAAAGGCAGGGAGACAGGAAAGAAGTTTTGAGTGGATTCTCAGGCAGCCCCTCTATATAAAGGAGGACATCCAACATTTGCAAGTATGATTCTCTAATTCAAATACACCTACTGAAGCAAGTATAAGTATTGTAATTTATGTAATTTATGAGAAAGGAGTAAAAGGTAAATGAAACACATTCTGAAATTTCAAGTTACTCAGACTGTTAATTTCTAGGGCAAAGACTCAGACCTTTCTCCTTTTTTCATAGCCTGAGGATTCCCCAGAAGACACTGTGTATTACAGTGTTTACCTGGTTTACCCAGCGTGCACTGCCTCTTTACCTGGAATGCCCTGTTCACCATTACTTTCTTAGTCTTACACCTCCACCTCTGTCACACTCAGCTCCCTTCCTGGCTCAGCTGAGGATAATTATTTCTTCCATGCTGCCTTCGGCCCACGCATCTGACACATCATTGCACTGTTCTGAACTTCTGTTAACCAGCAGGCTGTTTGCAAAGGAGCTTTTCAAAGGACTGGACTCTGACCTACTCTCCCAATAAATGCCAAGCATGGTATCTACACACAGCGAAAGCTCAGACAGTCTTGAATCCATGTCAGAGTATCCCGTGAAATTCATTCAAAATGGTATGTTTAGAAATCCCTGGAAAAGAAAAGACCACAGTAAACAGTGGGGAAGCACCCCGAGCCCCTCTCTTTGTCCTACAGTCTTTTTGAGGCAGTAGAAGCATGAGAAAGCAACCGGTATGGGTTGATGAGGACAAGAATGATACATGTGCCCTTTAAGAACTGGTTTCTCTTCAGGAACAGTGGGTCCCAAGCAAGGCTTTGTGTAAACAGGAAGGGTAATACACCAATTAGAGAGATTCAGGATCAGCCCAGGAACAGATCCCCTAGGGCTGCCAGGTAACCATGAACACATCTCTCACCTTCCAAGATCCAGTTTCCTCTCCATTGAACTTACAGTAATACATTGCTCACCATGCAGAGTTGGAAAAAGAGACAGGAGACTGTTGGTAAAACATTTACTACAAAGTAAATGGTGTGTATCAATTATGGTCTATGGTCTGTAATAGATAAATCCTCAACAGCTGACTCTGAAAAAACAAGCAAATAGTCCTGTATTGTAGAGTTTGCTGATAAGTTTGGTATCAATACTGCAGCAAAGAATTTAAGCTAGCACTGTGATGCCATTCAACATCCCCAGCCAGCTCCAGCACACCTCTGCTTAAGGCTCATGTAAACAGTCACTCCTCTTGACTCTCTCTACCTCCATATCAACACTGATGTTTTTCACAAGATGAAAGAAGAAACTAATAAATATGACTTCTCCTTGCTGTGTGGAGAAGAGAATAGGGCTTGCTTCAGTTGCCCTTCCCTAGCAAAGGCTGAGGCCTCCTCTGAGCATGCCTTCAGGCTCTTAGCACAAAAAGTCTTGAATACACTGAGTACCTGGTTCTGAGGTGTCACGATGTTCATGAGAAGCAGGTACTTAGAATCATAGCTTTACCTGTTTTGAGATTCATCCTCAAATACACAAGAAAATATGCCTTGTGGCACTCTCCCCAAGAGAAGATGGGGTGTAGCTAAACAGCCTTTCTGTTGTGGCCTTTTCTCACTTCCTAAGGATGTGAAGCACATTCTAATTTTCCCTCGTGATTCATTTCTACTTTATTTCTCAGTTTTCCTTAGTGATCCACATAAAGCAACCTATTGTTACAATCAAGACTTAAATAATATTCCATTACCATGGCAACAGGCTAGGCCAGTGGCCTTCAAACCCAACTCACCCCACCATCAGCTGCATAGCAACTCCAGCAGATCTTCACCATGACAGAAACCTTCTTACCGAGAGAAATGTCAGTTTCCAGAAAGTTCTAGTGGACTGTTATAAGAATGCAGAGAACACACACACAATTATTTGTATAATTTAGATGCAGAGGTGAAGATTATGTTTAATTATGGTTTGAGGCCTGAGCGTCAGTATAGACCAGGGTAACTCCTTGTCTCTCCCAACAAGAATATTCCAGTCCAAGTAAAGAAAGGATATATTGGTATGAAGAGAGTAATTTCTTGAAGTGTTGGTCTGATGGCAAAAATATAAATGGGTCTTCACATTAATTATTATAGTGCTCAAAACTATGAGTCCTATCTTTTGGACAAAATAAAGTTTATTACATGAGATGGTTAATATTGATTGTCAACTCGATATGATTTACAATCTCCTAAGATAAACCTTGGGCATGTCTGTTAGAGGTAGTTTAGATGAGCATAGCCTCTAGGCCTGTGAACGATTTTCAAGATTAGGATAACTGAGATCAGAAGAATCATGCTAAATGTGGGCAGCACTACTGCATGGGCTGTGATCCTGGAATGATTAACAAGGAGAAAGAGGGCTGAGTGCCAGCACTCATCATTCTATTTACTGAAGATTGATGCCACATGACAAGTAGCCTCGAGTTCCTACCCACAGGACTCACTACTAAAACAGACTGCATCCTCAGACCATGAGCCAAAATAAAACCTTTTTCCTGTAAGTTGCTATTGCCAGGCTATTTTATCACAGCAAAAGCAAAAATAAATAAGATACTAGATAAAATCTGGCAAGTGTGCCCAACTTAAAGCCCACAGGTCACACATGCCCCATGGTAGCTTTGAATGTAGCCCCACACAAAACTCTTAAACTTTCCAGGTATAGCTCCAGGAGTCCAGTCAGTGAGAGAGAAGAAGGATTATACGAGCAAGAGTATCGAGACCATGATCGGAAAAAGCACAGGGACGAATAGCCAAACTATGCTGAGGAGCCTCCATGGAACTGGACCAGGCCCTCTGGATAAGCGAGACGGTTGATGAGTTTGAACTGTTTAGGAGGCCTCCAGGCAGTGGGACCCCACGAGCTTTGTGCCACCACTGCACTAACATATCTTGCAGGTAGGACACCATTGTGGATCAAAGGGTTTGTGGTTGGGTTCATGTTTACACTTTTCCTTTGGTAGCATTCAGAGCGTCTTCCTGTACCAAAGGCACTCAGGAGTGAAGGCTCTCTGTAGGTACCAGCTCGACTTCTCTATGTTCAATGAGTTGTGTAGCTGTTGTCTACAGCAACGCAGACTTACTGTCAGTTTGTGGAGAGCAACCTATCTATAATCTTGGCCTGGGTGAGTTGGGGGTTCCCATAGGATGCCTTTGACCTACAACTCAATTAGATGTAACCCATTCCCAGTACTGCAAGCTTTGTTTGGTGGCAAGAAAATGTCCAGTTAGGGCTCTGTCTCCCCCACTATTTGGTGATTACATTTAGATTGTCTTCCTATATGTATATATTTTAGGAAACTTCTGTATTCGGTTTCCATATGATGCCTCAAATGGCCCTTCATTTTAGCTGTCTCTCCCAGTATTCCCTTCCTTGTCCCCATCTTTCCTCTCCCTCTCCACTTGGTCATCCAGCCCCCTCCCTCTCCATCCACCCATAACTATCTATTCTATTTACCTTTCTTAATGAAATCAATCTGCCTCCCCCAATCCCTTACTTTATACCTAACCTCTGTGATTCTATGGATTACTTGATCTAAGAGCTAATATCCACATATGAGTGAATACATATAATATTGGCCTTTCTGGGTCTGGATAAACCCATTCATGATTTTTTTTCTAGTTTCACCAATTTATCTGTGAGTTCCATGATTTCATTTTTTCTAATAGCTAAGTTATACTCCATTGTATAAATGTACCATATTTTTGATTCATTCTGTTGAGGGATATCTAGCATGTAGTATGGCATTGGAGTTGGGGGCCATAGTATTAATTCATTGTTAATTTAATAATGACATAGATGAGCATATTAAGAAATTATAAGTATATCTCTAGGAGTCACCATACCCACAGACATTCCCTAGCTCTGAATTCTAAGAAAGATCAATAGTCCTGATACTTGAGTAGTGGCAAGCATACCCAGGTGTCTTCTCATCCAGTACTACTTCTAAAGAAAAGAAAAGAAACTCCTTGGAGAAATCACTGATGTTAGGGCTGAGGCAATGAATAACAATCTCCCAAGGCCGTGCTGAAAGAATAAAGGGACATCCAAGGGACATCGGAGCCAAGGGACATGGAGCCAAGCAAAGGAGCTCCCAACAGCTGAAGCCGAGGCAGCAGGAACTGCAAAGCCAAATGGCAGCATCTCAAGTTGGAGAATACAATAGTCTCCAGTCTATATGAATGTAAATAACAACAGTAAATAAGTAGAAAAAGAGTGGGTAATGATCTTTAAAGAATTCCAAGAAAGTTTTTTAGACCTTATTACCTTTGAGAGAAGCAGAAGACTTCAGTTCTCTAGGAGAACTAGACTTACTGATTCATTACAAAAAGTAGAATATGGCAAATAGGCCAAAGGAATTACATGCTAGAAAAACCTGGCAAACACTGCCTTAGCCAAGAGAACAAAGTTAACACCATCGGTGCCAAGTCATGTTCATAACACGTGATCTGGATTTGAGGGGTTGAGAAGGGCCCTCCTCTGTGACTTTCCTCCTCAAACTCACACACCCTGACTAAGCATGAAGAAAGGAATGAAACTCCAAAAGAAACATTCTTCAAAAACACCAGGCTGCCAAGGTCATGAAAAGCAGGGGAAGTCAGAGAGGCTGTCAGTACCCAGGGAGACCAAGGCAAAGTGTGGGATTCTGGACCAACGCCTTCTTCCTCATGGACTTTGGAGAAAATCAAGAGAATCCAAGTATCTTGGAGCTTTGTTAATCTTGATAGACACTGCACTTTACTTGTTAACAAGAGATAAAATAAGCAATGGCTGCAGAGGGCTTCTCTGCACTACATCTATGCAAGTTTATGAAAATATAAATCATTTCAAAGGTAAGTTATTTTTAATCGATTGCAAAGATCAGAAGGGAAATCATGGGCTTTTCAATAAGCAGTCCTATTAAAACTGTTTGGCCATATAGGTTTAAAGATCTTCTCACAAATAGCATCAAGATGGATTAAAGACCTCTGTGCAAAAATCAATAATGTACAATTTTTTTAGCAAATTATATGACTTAGAGTTGGGGATGATATTTTTTAAAGAACACATAAATAGAACAAACTTCAAAGGGACTCACTTATAAGGTTGACTAAGTTAATTTAAAAACCTTCTCATAATAAAGTGTATAGAAAGTGAAATACAAGACTTAGTCTAGAAGAAATATCTGTAAATATGCAATAGATAAACGTAATGTGTATGCAAGTAAACAAAAGTGAAAAACTGTGAACCAGAAAAGCTCAGGAGCCCTAATAGAGATAAAGTTATAGAAATACTCAGCCTCACTTGAAATCAGGAAATTACAAATTAATATAGTCAGATGACAGCACATGGTGCCCATCAGATTTTCAAAATTAAAAAGTGTGAATTTATCAAATATTCAAATGTTGACAAACACAGTGTACTCACATACATAGTAATTGGCAATGTAAATTTACAAACTCCCATTAGAGAGTAATCTGGCAATATCTTATAAAATTAAAGAGGCCCATATAAATGAGTCATCAGCTCTAATATGGGATATGTATCCCAAGGAACACATCCACGACACATGCTGGAATGCCCACTGCAGCACTGTTGATGTTGTTGCACTGGCACCACACTGCAATGTCGCAATGTCAGTACAGGTGCAGACAAACATAATCTACTGTAAAAGCTACACATTTTCTAAATGAATGAAGATGTGAACAAATATTGATTATAAAAGCAAATGATTTTCTATTTTATAAAAATTATAGCCAAGCGGTGGTGGCACACACCTTTAATCTCAACACTTGGGAGGCAGAGGCAGATGGATCTCTATGAGTTCCAGACCAGCCTGGGCTACAGAGTGAGTTCCAGGAGAGGCACAAAGCTACACAGAGAAACCCTGTCTTGAAAAACCAAAAAAAAGTTATATATAGCTAAATACTCTTATATACATTTTGATGATATTAAATATTAGGAGATTGAATACATTAAATATATATGCATATACAAATATATCAAAGATGTTGACACTAAAATATATAGCACAATTACATAGTTTATTTACAGTCAGATACTGCATATGGTAAATTTATATTTATTTGTGCTATAAATTCAATACACAGAATTTATGCCAATAAAAACGGTCCAGCCCATGATGGCACACACCTTTAATCCCAGGACTAGGGAAGCAGAGCCAGGCAGATCTCTGTGAGTTCGAGTCTACAGAGTGAGATCCAGGACAGGCACCAAAGCTACACAGAGAAACCCATCTCTGG
Source organism: Onychomys torridus (assembly GCF_903995425.1). Classification (NCBI taxonomy): domain Eukaryota; kingdom Metazoa; phylum Chordata; class Mammalia; order Rodentia; family Cricetidae; genus Onychomys; species Onychomys torridus. The sequence goes on along the minus strand of NC_050451.1, from coordinate 8,912,193 downwards.
AAAACTAAAATTAATTAATTAATTAATTAATTAATTAATTAAAACAGATAGATGGAGTGGAAAATTTATAGCTATGTATAATTAAATATACAGTAATATCCATCTTTTTTCAAAAAAATAATTTGTAACATTAACATTTATTCTGTAGGATTGAGAATAGAAGGGCTTGTGATTTCAAACCCTTTAATTTGTAAATGTTTTCTATGAAAATTAAGAAAATAATAAGCTATGAACTAGAATAAAAAGGCAGCTATCGAGCAGTCTAGAATTCATTTACCTATAGAAGCATGTTTAGCAAACTGTGCTATTTGTACTTAGAGAAAGGGAACATAATTTCATAATTTTGCAATATAAATATAATAACTAAAATTGGGAAATGATATTTAAAGGGAATTAGGGGCTATTTCCACATGATAATTCTCTTATTTTCCTCAGAAGAGATGCTCAAACTGTAAACAGGTAGTTAAAAGTCTACCAACTTTGCCAGTGCCTCAGATGTGACATGACGGCTGTGTAAGGACAACTGAGCAACCAGGACCACTGCGACAAAGAAATACATCCCAAAATTAAGCAATGTCTTCAATCTTGTACATGCACTCAGTCATTTTTTAAAAATATTTTTTTACTGAAAACAGTTTTAGCATATAATCCTACTGTTTGTGGGATTGCCTGTCTAGATCTATCCATGGGTATGTAAAATCACCTAAATTCAGTTCTTTTTCAAGTGGATATTGATTACATGGGGGAGGGCAAAGTGCTTCGATAGTTGTTTAAATTTCAGTGTTTTAAAAGAGGTAAGAAAAAAAATAACATAAAATCATGTAATCATTATTATACTAAGACAGAACATGAGAATAAAGTAAAATATGTGAGAAGCTTTTTTTTTTTTTTTTTTTTTTTGGTTTTTCGAGACAGGGTTTCTCTGTGTAGCTTTGTGCCTTTTCTGGAGCTCACGTGGTAGCCCAGGTTGGCCTCGAACTCACGGAGATCCGCCTGGCTCTGCCTCCCGAGTGCTGGGATTAAAGGCGTGCGCCACCACCGCCTGGTGTGAGAAGCTTTTTTAAAGACCAAGTGCATTGGAAGTATTTTTTAACAGTCAAGGGAGCACAGTCTTTACGGGGAAGGGAAGGAGCTGAAGAGAGTTTCAGGGAGAGTGGGCATGGTAGGAGCTACCCAGAAATGACTGGTTTACCCGACAGCCAAGTGACTATAGATAAAAGTGTACGGAATGCTGTGTTAATGGTGCAGTTTCAACAGAGGGAGTGCTGGCATGTGAGAAGTTCTGGGAGCGCCCAAACAGGGGGATTTTTCAGTCTGGCAGGTCCTGGAGGATTTGCATAGGACCTTGTTCTTCTGGAACGTTAGATTGTGATTGTTCAAAGATAAAGGGAGTAAAATATTCCAGGACAGGAAAGAAGACTACAGAAAGGAGACAACTTGTTATGACTCACTGTCAGGCGTGTGTGAGGCGGCCTGGGAGAAGCTGCCCAGGCCATCTAGGCCTGAAGTCTTGTCTCTTTCCCACCTGCTGAAGCAGAGAATCCTCGGCTAACTTTCTCAGACACGTAGATGAGTAGGGAAGGCATAGGAAGATAATGTGATCCGGTACAATCAAACTGTTTAAAGAGTACTTAGAAGGTGCTGGATTCAGGAATAGGATAGATTGAACCACATGCAAGGCCAAGAAGAAACTGTGCAGGCATGTGAATGCCTTGTTCCCCAAATGCAGCTATCCTAAGGAATATTTATGAGGAAGACAAAATCCCTGGGTGATAAATTCTCTCCTGTGACAAATGCGGACAGTCTGGGGGCGATGGTGACTAAATGACCAGGACGCAGGATGGAAACACTTTTACCTAGTGAAGAAGGCTATTGGATGGTGTGGAGTTGCTAACAAGCTCATCACTGAACAGGCTGGCTTTGGGTACCTGGCCTGGGCACTAGGTGCGACTCTTCAGTATTTGGTATAACTGAAGCCTTCAGATGGCTAACACTGGCAAGGTATCAAATGAACCCAATGATGACAGGATGTGTGGGTCTGGAAATGGACCAAGGCAGGCTTCCCCCATCCTGTAGTTAAGGGACATTATTTTTAGGCAGCTTGTCAAAATTCATTCATCCATCTTGTTAGTTTCAGCACTCTGTTCCATCCTGTTGGTATCATTTAAAATCTTGATTTTTATCAGTCAACACATTAGCATCTCCAGCTCTCCAACTGAGAATGTTTTCTCCCTAGCACCCTTTACTCTCTGAAAATTATAATAAATAAAACATTGAGAGGATAAAATACCATGCTACCTCTCAAAAATTACAATTTTGTAAAACAACAAAAGTGCCATTCTCTACAAGCATTTTTGTGACTGGTCCAAAAAGTCTCATAAGAAAACAGTAAGAGGTGACAAGTAAACAGGGTGAGAGCAGAAGGGAATGATCAATAAAGTGAGAGTACAGGGTGAGTGTGTGTGTGTGTGTGTGTGTGTGTGTGCGCGCATGTGTGTGTGTGTGTGTGTGTGTGTGTGTGTGTGTAGGGTATGTGTGTGGAGGATGTATGTGTGTGTGTGTGTGTGTGTGTGTGTGTGTGTGTGTGTGTGTGTGTGTGTGTGGTGTGTGTGATGTTCGAATCTTAGATGGTCTTTTAATAAAAAACCCAAAGCCAGACATCAGGGCAATAGCTAAAAGATCAAAGAAGCAGAACAGCCAGCCACTAGTTCTTACCTCTAGGAAATCTTCCATCTAAAGAGAATGAGTTCCTATTTCCTCATGCATTATATACCTTTCTCTGCCCTAGCATATTACTTCCTGGGATTAAAGACGTGTGTGCTTCCCAAGCAAAGGCATGAGATCTCAAGTGCTGGGATTAAGAGTGTGTGCCACCACTGCCTGATCTCTATGTCTAATCTAGTGGCTGGCTCTATCCTCTGATCTTCAGGGAAGTTTATTAGGGTACACAATATATCACCGTGTGTGTGTGTGTGTGTGTGTGTGTGTGTGTGTGGAGGGCATGTGTGTGGAGGGGGGTGTAGAGGGAGCAGGTATTGAACTTGCTCAAGTATATGCCACATGGAGAGCCACAAAATAAACCACAGTAAATTGTACAAAAAAATAGTCCACTCTGAACCTTAAGTAAAAAATTAAATGCAAGGAAAATGAAAATTAAAAAGGCAGTTGCAGGGTGTAAAGAACAAAGTACCAGAAGACAGAAGCAGCTGAGGTTTATGCAAAGCGAAGACATAAGTAATAACCAAAGGGATTATTGAGGAAAGAAGAGATGGCTCAGCTGATAAGAGGACTTACTTACTGCTTCTGCAGAGGACCTGAGTTCAGTTCCCAGCACCCATGCAAAATAGCTTACACCTTCCTGTAACTCCATCTATAGGTGCACCTGTGCCCTTCTCTGGCCTCTACAAGTAATTCACTCATATGCACAAATACAGACGTATATAATTTAAAACAAGACCTTTTTTTTTTTTTCTCTGTGTGGCTTTGTGCCTTTCTGGATCTTGCTCTGTAGCCCAGGCTGGCCTCGAACTCACAAAGATCCACCTGGCTCTGCCTCCTAAGTGCTGGGATTAAAGGCGTGTGCCACCACCGCCCAGCGAAGATTTATTTATTTATTATGTATACAGTATCCTGCCTGGATGTGTCCCTGCAGGCCAGAAGAGGGCACCAGATCTCATTACAAGTGGTTGTGAGCCACCATGTGGTGGCTGGGAATTGAACTCAGAACCTCTGGAAGAGCAGTCAGTGCTCTTAACACAGAGCCATCTCTCCAGTCCCACAAGATCATTTTTTAAAAGAGAAATATCATTACAAGCCCAATAAAGGAGCCAATCATATAATTAAAGGTGCTTACCACATCTAAAGGCAGTCCAGAAAAAATAAATCAGAAGCATTTGTATTGTACACATCAATAAACTTCTGTCAATAATATTCTGTAGGAATGTCTTTTTTAGGGGAAGGAAAGAAATTTACAGAAAGCAAGACAAAGCATTCATCCATTTCCTGGGTTGTGGTACATGATAAAGGCTACAAACCTTGACCCAATCACTGACGCTACCTTCCTCTATAGAGAAGCACACATTAGGCAGAATGTAAGAGTTTAGAAAAGGCCCATTTTCTTATTGAAAACTCCTACTGAAAACCAATCAAGAATTAAATTGAACCCAAACACACAGAAACAATACGTAAAATGATTTTCAAATTTTCCAGAAAATCTGTCAGCTGGAAAAACATCCGACTTAACAAAATTGTTTGGAGAAAGGTTTTATAAGCTATATCCATATGAACTCACCATAATTAAGTCTGCAATAAAATGCAACTACATATTGAAATATACAGCCTTGTATATCTATCCTTGGTAAATTTTTCTTTTGGTTCTTTAAATTTAATTATCTTTAAGAACGATGTACTTTTACAATAATACACTCAATATAAAACATGAATGTGCTTCAAATATTATGTCACTTCTGAAATTGATTGGAATGCCTTTTGCTGGCTTATTATGTATTTGGTAATTATTAAACAAAAAATATTCTAAGGTCAGCATTTTCTGCAATTCAATTTTGCAACCATCTGTCATCTTAACATAAACATTCATTTAATGATACCCTGGGACTTTTTTTAACTAGTCAGAAATGTATTTAATTATGTGACTCCATTTTCCTTCTTTTCCATAACATTTTATGTAATATTACCAAAAGCATTGCTGAAATCAAAATTTAATTAAGGATTGAAGAGTTATCCTGATATTCTAGGGGTAATAAGCCTATCAAAGGCAAAGAAAAACAAATTGAGAGAGGTAAGCCTAGCACAAGACAATTTGTTCTCAGGGAATTGGAACTACAACTACATAGGGGTCATTTTCTTCCCTTTCCAGGTATTCACACATCTCCTTCCAAGTAAATCATTTACAAATGTTGGCACAATGGCACATCAATTCACTGGCCCAGTAAATAAAAAATTCAATAAGGATTCAAAGCCATCTTTCAAAAAGTTACTTGCTTAAATATCCCCTCCCCAGTTCCACTAGAGCATTACAGTTCTCTAATGTTATCAGCAGAGTGCTTGCATATATATATAAATTATTCCAGTGTCTTGGAATAGTTCTTCAACTCAACCTTGAAGAAACCTTTAAGAGACACTGTAGGGAAAAATGGAGTTGTGTCTTTACTGAGTGCTAACTGAATGCCAGTACCATGCTGGACCCCATATGATCTAATTTAATTAGTGGACACAGTACATAGTGAATTGGTATCATCCTGTTTATTTTTTAGGTAAGAAAGCTAATTAAGGCTCATATTCATAAAGTAGCCAACTTCAGTTACACAGCCAGCAAGCCCTTATACTGACACAAATGTTGAACCCAATGGTTCTTAATCAACAGTGGTAATTCTGTTTTAGTCTGCTGCAATTACTTTCCAGTATTCCTTAAGCATGATCTCTCTGCTTGTGATTGGTTTTAGTCAAAACTAGAGTTCAGAAATCAATTCTACCAAACTCTTATTTTTTTCACGAATTTTCCCCAATTGAAACATAAAATGGGGTCCCATTTGCATAAACTTTCAAGAGGATATCCCTGTTTTATTCCTACAAAATTCTGTGTTTTCATTCAGTGACTGACTTGTAGAGAGCCCCCAGCATCTGCCTGCTGTGCTCCCCCACTGAGATTTGTGATGGCTTTTGATGAAATAACTAGTGCCTCATTATTGGGGTATTTCTATCTTGAATCATACAACTAGGCCTCAAAAGGTCCCTTTCCTGAACTTTTTAGAATTCTGCTTTTCTATAGGATATGATAACTACCAATCATGGCCTGTTTCATTTTCCATTGTGTTATGGTCCATGAGAAGTCCCACCAGTCATGTATGCAACCAACAAGAACATTTAATAAACAATTCCAGCATGCTGGGATCAAGCTATCTGACAAAGTAGCAAAATGGTGACCCCAAGAGAAGCTAGCAGGCTCCTTTTAAGCAAGATTAGAGGATTTTCAGCTGTAGTTAAGTGTACTTTGAAGTGATTGGGTGTAGACTCTTACTGGTACAGGAATCATTTTATGATTGGCTCATGACATCTGTCCAGCAACTATGGTTGCAGTGTCAGGGTTTTTGGTTGTTGTTTTTTTGTTTTTTTGTTTTGTTTTGTTTTTTGTTTTGTTTTTGTTTTGTTTTGTTTTGTTGTTTTTTTTTTTCTGTGTCAGGGGTCTGTTTGACTGAAAATAGCAAGAACAGTTCCTGCTTGTGGCTGCGTAGGGCTCTGATTAGCTACCAGACTGGACATACTTCCTGAGGGTCTGGCTGAAGCCAGACATGAGTCAACATAGGTTGGTGGGCTAATATGGGGCAGAGGTCTTAGCAAACTGGCCCCTGGAAAAAAACCAACCAACAAACAAACAAAAAACCAACTAGCCTTGTTAGGTTCAGTGCTATTATAAGAGGGGACAGCTGCTTCACATTGCATGTCTATTATCAGTTTGGAGACCAATTTTACTTCTCTCAAATCTTCCATTACTTAAATCAGTAGCAAATTACTTCCTTTCTTTTAAAATGTCAACAGTTCCACAAGGCTTCAAATTTGCCATACATATTCTCCCTATTTTCCAAGATACTCAACCTGAGCTTGTGAGAAGCTAGTCACCAAAGACCAGGAGCTGCGCAGCCACTGACCATCAGAAGAGAGGACAAGCTCACTCATCTACCTCATTCTCATGTCAGAGGATCCAAGGACCCAGGTCCCACGGCATACTCAACTAGGTAGTCTTACTTCAAGACATCACTGTTTCCATCTAGTGCTTCCACACCTCTTGGTGCAAACAGCTATGGCAGCTCACCTCAGCAGCAGTTATATATCTCCAGTTATATAATTTCTCTGCACATCCTCCCCTTCCTAGACAGATGCCACTCTAGTTCTTTTGCCTATTCACTCATTTTTGCCTAGTCATTTTATTCCTAAACCCCACAAAGTGCAGTGAAGTGTAAGGCCTTTGCTTGGCATGGGAAACACTAACAAATATGACAAAATGTCTGTTTTTAAGAAGTTATGACTAATGAAGGGTAAAAACCTATAAATTGAGGTAATAATTTATTAAATTTAGTAATAGAAACCCACAGACAATATACATTAAATATTGAAATTCAATAAATCAATTCTGTGTAGGAGGTGCCACAGAAATCAATGAAAGCACTGTAAGATTAAAAAAATTAAACGCACACACACACACACACACACACACACATAACACAGAGAAAGAAAGGAGAGAGAGAGAGAGAGAGAGAGAGAGAGAGAGAACAAAAATCCTGTTCTGAAAAACCAACTTCGTGAGTACTTACCATCATAAAGAATATGAACAGACTCAATATGTGACTATTTGTGGTATCCCAGCACATACATGTAGCTACAAACAGAGCGATGCTGTGCTACAGGAGCTCCACATTAAATTCAACATTGGAGGGAACCTCTGGAGAAATATGGGCCCCAAGATTCTACCAAATATCTACTACGGTATTTCTACTGGCAACATAAACAAAGATTTAAAGTAATGAAAAGAGAAGAGGAAAAGCAAAGCAAAAGATTATTGTGATAAACTAGTCATCAAGACCTCCATATGGCAGAAAGTATGTAATGACGCATGAGAGATCTGGGGACTATAATAGACTGTTAACGAAGTATTTGCAGAGTGTGTGGTCCCTAACTTCTTATTAGTAATTAACAGGACGAAGAGGAAGACTGATAGGCATAACACTGGAACTTGCAGTGAAACTGCATGAGGCTGTAATGATGGATACACATCTTTTCACATATGTCAGCACAGGGAATGCACCATTCAGAATAATGAGTCCTAAGTAAACTCTGGCCTTGAGCCAACAATGATATGTCAATATTTACTAAGCAGTGGTGATAAATGCAGTACCTCAAGGTATTATTAATAGGGAAAGTGGGGATTGGGAGAAAGTACTTGGGAACACAGGTTTTTCTACTGAACTGCTCAAAATATAAAATGCATTAGCTTGTTTTAGGAGGAAGTGGGAAAAAGACTAACTTGAGGCTCTTTGGCAACCTGGAAATGTCCACATCCAACTAGCCATAAAGGATGGTTGCCTTGAACATAGTCTACAGAGGAAGTCTGCAGGGGTTCTGTCTGTCTCTAGACTTAAGAACCCAGAGTCTTCTTCAGCAATGGTACTGGATATCCTTGATGTTCCTTGGACAACTGAATGATATAGTTCTGGATGTGATGGGAGAGAAGGGAGAATTCCCCATTCCAAAAACCACACATTTATCCCCTAGAGAGTAGTTTTCCTGGGTAGTCAAATTCTTATTAATATAGAATGAATTCGTATGCCCAAGCAGGAATACAAATTCGATAGCTAGCCTGTGCATATGTATGACTTACCCTAGCTATAAAACCTAGGTGTTTTCAATTCATGAATTTCACTGTCGGAATGTGAAACAGTACACATACTGCAGATTACATTTTTTCACAATGTGCATAGATCTATGAATACAGGAGCAATAGCAGAATGAAAATAAAACACACAAAAGATATGGAAAATCTCCCATTTGACCTTTAGAAAAAAAAAGGTATCTCTTCAATGCCACCCAGCAGGGCACTGGTGTATATACCTGACATGTGTACTTGTCCTCAAGCTAAAAATAAAAATGGATAAAACCCTAAACAAACAACATCCAAATCAGCTTCTCATTACATACAGAGCTTTAACTGGTGAAAAAGCCAAGGAGCAGAACAGAAAGTGTGGCTTTGGAGTCTGTAAAAGATGTTCATGCTCTCCCAGCTGCTGCAGACACACCTAGGGGGTATATGACTCATTGTCTCCTGGAGGTGTTTATTCAACTCAGACCTGAACTAAACTCTGCCTTGAACTATCCTACCCTATGTTCATAATTCTTTCCCTGTGAACCAAAAGCCACATGTCTGCCCTCAGTGATGAATGCATCTAATTGACATTGTAGAGGTGGTGTCATACATTATGCTAAGCTCTAACTATACAAAGAGGAAAAACAACTAAGTCCGTGGATCCATGGAGCTTACTGTGTAGAGGTACGGATATGTATTTTAAAAAGCAAGTATGTAAATATGTGGTTATATCGTGTCATAATTGCTAAGATAGAAAGGTTCCAAGGTGTATGAAGGAGAAAAACAATGTCATTCAATGTCTTCAGAAAGGCCACCCTGAAGAGGTGGCACAAGGGCAGACTTTAAGTCAGTCAGAACTGGCCAGGGGACAACGGACAGAAAGTGTTTTTAAAACATGTGATGACCAGGGGGCAGGAAGCTGCCCCTGATATTTAAGGAGCAAAAAGAGGCCAGAGAAGGGACAGTACAAGAGGTTAGATCGGAGTTGGGACACAAAGAAAGCCGCCACTGAGCTTGAAGTTCTGAAACCAAAGGAGATTGTTTCACTTCCTAGTCATTATGCTCAGCATTCTAAATCACTTGTAATTACACAGGAGTTTCGAGAACCATCACATATGTTCTCTTTGTAAAACAATCCTGCTATGGCTTTGATGAGAATTGAATCTATACCACAATTATGGGGATTTTTCCATTTCAACAACATTGTTTCTCAATCTATGAATATTAGAAATTGTTCCACTTTTAAAATATTATTTGATTTCTCTCAGTGACATTTCATAGCGTCAGTGTACAATTCTTACAGTTGTTATGAAAATATCCCTAAAACTTGTTTATTTGGGGAAATTGTTGTAGTCATTGCGTTTTTTCTTTGTATTTTCTAGTTATTGGTTCGAGTATATAAGAGAATGTTGCATTGTACACTGAATGCTACCTGAAGCATGAAATGTATTGAATTTGATTAGTAGATTTTTAGGACTTTGTACAAACATAGTCTTGTCACTATGAAATGCAGTTTTACTTTAAAATCCTATGCTTCTCACTCCTTTTAAAATAAACTTTAAGGAATTTTTTTTAAATTTTCTGTACAATAGTGTTTTGCCTGCATATGTGTATGTACACCACGTGTGTGCAGGGCCTGCAGAGGCCAAAGGAGTGGGTGAACGGCTTGGACTGTAGGTACATTAGGGTGTGAGCTGTCATATGGTGCGTAGGACTGAGTCTGGAGCCTATCACAGAGCAGCAAGTACTCTTCAGTACTCAGCCCTCTCTCCATCCCTTCCTTCCATTTCTGTCATTGGATGTGACACAGGCACGGACCTCTGTTTGTTCTTACCGATCTTTTAACAGGATTTCAATTATTTATTCATTTCTCTTATCTAATTATGGATGTATTTTTTACTCCTTATTTATCACTTTAGGTTATTTTTGTTGTTACTGGTTGTGTTTAGTCAGGGTCTCACTCTATAGTTCAGATAACCTTGAACCCTCACTATACAGGTTAGTCTGGCATTGAACTCCTGCCTCAACCTTCTTAGTGCTGTAGTTACAAGCATGTGCAACCAAATACATTTCTGTATTGAGATGGACATGTGCTATTTTTCTCCTATATCTTATTTATATAAATTACATTGATTTGTTCTCAACTGTTTAAAGAACTATATCCAAGGAATAAAACTCTACTTATGTATTGTGTGCTGTCATTGTTAAGCATTGCTGATTAGCATTTGGGGAGGGCTCCTGTATCTAAGTGTATTATTGATAGTTAATGGATAATCACCTTCTCTTGTACTGTCTTTTTCTGGTGTTGGCATTAGGGTTATGGCAGTTTCATTAAATGTATTCTTAAAAGTGATTCTCGGGAAGAGTTTGTGATTACTATTGTTTCTTTGAATGTTGGATGAAATTCACCCATGAGGGTATGCTGTCCTAGAATTTAATAAGTGACATAGTGTTTGTTTTACAAATCTAACATCCTGTTTTAAGGGAAAATTTTCCCTTTCATCTCAGCTTTATTTATTGACATAAAGTTATTATAGTATTGTTTTATAATCTTCTTACTATCTAGCGAATTTATTAGGAAATCTTCCTTTCATGCCTGATACTGACAATGTTCACTTTCTTTTGTTGATTTTTCCTTTGTTTTCTTCTTGACAGTCTCACTATTTATCACCTACTGACCTGTAACTTGCTGTGTAGCTCAAGACAGCCTCAAGGCAGGATCATGATCCTCTTGTTGAGACTCTTGAGTGTGAGAGTCCAGCCCTGTGTAACCATGCCCAGCCTCATTCACTATATATCCATTTTATTTTTTAAAAAAGGGAGGGGTCAGCTTTTCTAATTTATTTATTATATAAATCCTATTTACTTCTTCAAACTTCTTTTTATCTAAGCTTACACCTTATTTTTAAGTCTTGTTAAGGGAAAAACTAAGAGTCTTCAACTTGGATGAAGCAACACATTTTTTATAGGCGTTTAAAGCTATAACTTACCTTTAAGTACTATTTCAGCTGCATTTCCCAGTTGTTGACATGATGTGTTTTCATTATTATTTAAATCAGGAACATTTTAGAGATTTCTTTTGTGCCTTTTTCTTTGACACTTGGGTTATTTAGAATTGTGTTATCTAGATTTCACTGTACATTTCCTGGGTTGTTTATTTCCATTAGTTTCTGACTTAATGGGTATGAATGACAGAACACCCCCTAGAAGATTAACTCTTACATTTGCTATGCTTTAGTTCTGTGATGACAATGTCTTTTGTGCCCAATGTTTGTGTATACTTAAAAATGTTGACTGTGGAGTTTGGGGGTGAAATGTTCTACAAATGCCAACTGTGTCAAGTTAATTGGTGGAGTCATTTAGAGCAATATAATCTTAGTGGATTTGCTTACTGTTTATGCATTTTCTAGGAGAATGAGGGTAGGATTTGATTGTTTTAGACTTTCCTATTTCTCCTATTAGATCTGTCACAATTAAAAAAAACTTTAATGTTCTACATATATTGTCTTTCTGGTACAGTTATTTTGGTTATCATTATACAATGTCCCTAACCAACAATATCCAAGGTGTGACTTTACTGGTTTTCTTATTCTTACTAGATACATGATGTGTCTTTCTCTCTCCCTGTCAATACATGTGTGCCTTGATGCTTTAAGAGTTTCTAGATTTTTCAGACTTCCAGTTGTTAATAATTGAAGCTCTAGTCCCTTGCCTGTTACTTAATCCTAATGTGAAGAAACCTATAATCTCTTTTTCATGTGTCCCACTAATATATGTCACTTTCCTCTTAAGGTTTTTGAGGCTGCAAAGGCAGGAAATGATTTGTAGGTGTGTTAAAATACATTTTTTTGAAATGGCTCATCACTTAGGCACTGGAAATGCATACATGCTCCTTTTTATTAGCTAGAAGCACTAAGTGCTGAACTGTAATATGAATCAAGTCACACACCGACTCTGCTACAGGATATCTGTGACAAGGCCTAAGATTCCACTTCACACCAGTGAGGCTGAGTCACTGACCTCACTGTGAGGAGAAAGGACTTATGGTACTCACCCACTGCTTAGAGTCATTCACATCGGTGTCAAAGCTTACACACTTCAGGGCCTTGAGGGCACAAGGTGAGAATAGGAAGTGAAGTGAGGTGAAGTGACGTGTACACTGTCACACAGCTAGATAGGGGGAAAGAGGATTTGAACCCAGGAAGTCAGGTATCAGTGGCTATGCTAATAGCAAACATAATGTACAATTTCATGAGCAGGTACTTTAACTGTTACTTTCTAAAAAGAGGTTTTGGTCCGAGTGTGAGTCCTCTTACCACAAGGTGCTACTCACCTAGGACTTTTAGACAAGTGTTCCAGAACTCAGGCACTGATAAAACAGGGTGACCAGGGTGTGCAACACTTTTCCAATACTAAATTTTCCAATGTTCCTACTATAAGTATGATAATATGTAAACTGACACAGGGATGGAAATAATCACAAAAATTTGAAGTTTTTGTAGTGAATCAAAAGTGAGATATGTCCTCTCAGGAAGAGAACTTACCTTACTACAAATGAACAGGCAAAATTGTTCAAAGGAGTCAACTACATCCTTGTTCCTCAGAGGAGTTTATTCTCTTTTGTGTTGTGTTTGGTTTTAAGGGATTTATAAGTTCCAAATACTAGGGTAGTAATTATGAACATTCACATGGTCAGCTGGAATATAAGTGCTAAACTGTTATATGCTAGAATGAAATGTTGTAGATTGAAGGTTAGTTTGATCAATAAGGAAGAGGACAGATAGCTGTCATTCATTCCTTCAGCTGACTACTCAAATGACCAGGCAGTGTTTTAAACTTCAGGGGACCATAGACCATGTACAAACAGTGATGCTACCCACTTCTCAGACACTGAGAAATTTCCAGAGGACAGAAATTAATGTGGGGGCTCTGTTCCTTTGAAAATACATCATTACAGTGGGTTTCCTTTGTACGTACAGAGACAAACTTAAAGCAATAGAAAGCCCCTGGATTCCACTGAGATCTGCAGGACCCAATATGTAGAAACCCAGTTCATGGGCAGTTGATGCTGACAAACTGTAATTTGTCAGTAAAATATAGAAAATAGTAACAGCAAGAGGAGGATGAGAAAAGCCACACAGCGACTTTTCTAACCATTATAGAAGCTAGAGCAACCATAACACTGCAGTGGAGACAAACATTCCAAAGGAAAACATTTACAGGAAATCACCACACTGGCTTCCGGCATGGAAATCTTAGTTTACACCTCTTTGCCTGAATTCAAAAATTTCCCCAAAAGACTAGAATGTAAGATGGAAGCTACATCCAAGTATACTACTAAAAAATCCAAGGAGAACCTTTACTCGCTCTTATAGAAAGAGTTCTCAACAGTCAAGGACATCGAAGAGCAAGACAGTCTGGAAAGCACAAGAAAGATTTCAACAGAAAAATAATACCCAATATGCTTTCCTAATGTTGCACAGTGTTGGAAAGCATCTGCTGGAGAAACTTAAATTTAAAAAAATGTAAATTTAATTACTTATAGAAAGGGCTCTTTATAACAACACTTGAGAATGAAATCCATAAACCTGTGCCTAACAATAAAAGTGGCATCCAAAAAGAGGGAGGAAGAGAGAAAGGAAATAAAAATATGTAAGTAGAGCTTATCTAGTCAGCAAAATGGAAGCCACTCCCCCAAAATGAACAGAAGTGGAAGAGGAACTGAAAGCTGTCCAGAGAATTTGAGTAGACATGAGGACTCATGGGAGAGCTAGTGCTTCCAGAAAAGAGGCATAATGTGAGAGATCAATACTAAAGAAAAGTCACTTAGCTAAACTGCATGCTTCTGAAGAGTAGACTCACAGATTCTAAGTGTGAGCGAGGTCTTAGACTACATGAAACCCCATCTCAATCAATCAATCAGTCAATAAGGAGAATGAGGAGTAAATCACATCTATTCTAGTGAATAGTCATTATGATATTAATGTAAGGTTACTATTATGCAGATTGGACTATTATAAATTTGATGCTAATTATAATGCCAATGGCAAAACTGAGACTATAACATACATATGTATAATAATTATATTCAAAGATTATAATGTGTACAAATAATCAAAAGCATTAAAATGGTCGACCAAAGTATATTTAACACAAAAGACATTAATGGAAAAAAAATGGCATAAGACATGTAGTAAGCAGCAAAATGATTAAAGTATCCCCTAATCATTGATTATATTAAATATAAACAGATTAAATGTTCTACTTAAAAATACTGTTAATAAATGATTTTTTATATTACACAAAAATACGCTATATATAAGTAACTCACTATAGATTCAAAGACAGTTAAATAAAAAATAGAATAAAGACACTCTATGTAAATATTACACAAAAGAGAAAAGGGATGTCTACACTCATTTCAGACAAATGGGATGTTAATTCAAAAACTGTCACAAAGGATAAGGAAAAATCATGTGATAAAAAAATCAATGCAGTAAGAGTGTATCACAGTTATATACTTAATTTGAAATATCTACATGTATTAAGAAACTATGAACAAAAACTGAAGGAATAAATAGCAACTTAGAAAAATATAAATATTTGTTACCACACTCCAGTAATGTATAGATTAAAACAAAAAGTCAATAAATCAAGAGCAGACTAAAATAAATTATAGACAAAAAGGCCTAACAGAAAAATCAATCCAACGGCAACAAAATGCACATTTTATCAACCCAGATGCAAAATTCTTCAATATTAATTACATGCTAGACCACAATTCGAGTTTAACAAATTTAAGCAGATTAAAATCTTATAAACCACAAGGCTATAAAACCAGAAAGTAATAACAGGAGAAAAAAATTCACTAAATATGGAAATTAAATAACAACAAGGGAGCAGCCAGTGGGTTAAAGATGAAATCAGAAGAACTATCCCCTAAAATCTTTAAACATGAACACAGAAAAATATAGCAAAAATTATGAGCTATAGCTATAGTAATTCTAAGAAGACACAATAAACCTACATTAGTAACAACAAAAGACTTCAAGTAAACAAAGAAAGAACTAGTGAAGAAAGGCATCATCATTCTCATGCAGACATTCACCCTAGGAACCAGAAATTCACCTTGCAGAATTCATCTAGAAATTCAACCACCATCACGAGAGCAGCTTGGCTGTGGTGTGGGTGACAAATTGCCTTTGGATTAGATTGGAGATCTGTGCCTTGGGGAGGGTGTAAGTGAGGAAGTGTCTTAGTTCTACTGCTATGAGGAGACACCATGCCCAAGGCAGTTCTTGTAAAACAGAAGCTCTTAATTGGAGGCTAGCTTACAGTTTCAGAGGATTAGTCCATTACCATCATGGTGGGGAGCAGGGCATCATGAAAGAGGCATAGTACTGAAGAAGTAGCTGATAGCTCTACATCTTGATCCACAGGCACAGAGAGAGTGACAGATACTGGGCCTGGAAGGGACTCTGAAATCTCAAAGGCCAACCTCCAGAGACACACTTCCTCTAAACAAGGCCACACCCCTGAATCCTTCCAAACAGTTAATCGACTGGGGACTAAGCGTGTAAATATTAGCCTATGGGGGAGGCACTTTCATTATTCTCATGCTGTAAGCCTGGCTAACAACCCATGTCTAGTCAAGCTGCAGTCCCAGATAGAGAACTTACTACTGATGTTTAACTAAATTGACAAAGTAGAAATCTACCATATTTACACCCTTAGACAGATACTGCTCCCAACGTTGATCAGGGAAGAGTTCTCAGTGCAAATCTTTCTACTCAAGAAAGGTTGTGGCCCCAGTCTTAAACATGACATTTACAGCATCCCTGCTAAGTAAAAATAGCAGAAGAGGGATAGAATTATAAAAGAGACAGATTTGGTGAAGTGATATGAAATGTCATTCTCTCAGACAATATAGCTATTATAATTGTTATTACAATATTATATATTATAGTATGTATACAATGTTAACTACAATAACTAGTTACCTTAACTGAGATCACACAAGACCAGCCCTATATCTGGAAATCACTAATGTGGTCCCATCTTTACCTCTAACTATTAACTACTGATAGACTCATGGAGAAGGGGAATCTAGAAGGAGAAAAAAAAAAGAGAAAGCCATGTCTTTCTTTGTGCACCCACTGCTATGCACACCAGGCTCCTAAAGATAAATCCACACTCAAACAGCTCTGGTTAGTCTCAAAGCTGTCTCACTCTGTATCTGTCTGCCTGCCTGTCTGTTTGTCTGTCTATGTATCTATGCATGCATGTATGTATGTATGTATGTATGTATGTATGTATGTATGTGTGTGTATCTAGCTAGCTCTCTCTCTCTCTCTCTCTCTCTCTCTCTCTCTCTCTCTCTCAACCCCCCCCCACATAAATTATAATGAACTGGAGGGAGAGATCTGTGTGGAAAAGGTGGGTACTGATAAGTGTAGCCTCTTCCAAGGATGAGTAGTTGGTACGCACTGCTTCCATGTGAGAAATTGTCTAAAAACAGTCTCATTAATGTTTCAGGTTTCAAATTAAGATCTTTGATTCACTTGGATTTAATTTTCATGCGGGGTGATAGATAAGGGTCTGATTTCATTCTTCTGCATGTAGACATCAAGTTTTCCATAGTGCCAGAAGCTCATGGGGAGCCCATCCTCAAGGGGTTCATTTACAACACAGCTCCTGCATCTCAGGAAACATTGTGCAAGAAGAGGCAGAAAGATTTTAAGAACCAAAATACCAAGAAGTCTGTTATAAAACAGGCCTTTCCTGGAATCAGCCACATAAGCATGGCTGGAACAGTAGCAATATCAATGGACGTGCTAATGTGGAAGGGGAAAGTTTTGTGGGCTCCCGCCCCTAGACAAGAAACTAAAGGCAACTAATGACTGCTTAGAGAAGAAGCAGCCTCTTCCAGGGGATGGGTCCCTTATTGGTTGTCCAATGTAGAGGGGTCAGCCCTAAAACTGTATACAACACACGCAAGCAACAAAAATGGATTCAGAACGTTGCACACACACACACACACACACACACACACACACACACACACACACTATATATATATACACATATATATACACAACAATAATAACCAAATGAAAAGAGAGGTTATCAACTTGAGGAAGTGCATGGGAGGGATCAAAGGAAGCCAACTGAAGGGAGGAGAGAAGGGAAAGTGACATAATTCTATTTCAATTAAAAACCACAATTTTAAAAAGTGTTTAAAAAGAAGCTGTATAAAACAAACATAATTAATAAAATGAACAAACTAAGTCAAAAGTTAAAATAAAGAAGGAAATAAAATTAAGAAAGAAATGACCAAAATGGAAACTAGGAAAGCAACTGAAAAGATTGAGAAAATTTCTCTCACCAAAAAAATGAAACAGACAAACTTTTAGCTATACATATAAAAAAGAAAGACTTGGATGAAACTGTAAATGAAAATAAAGACAACTTAAAACTATACAAACATAAATATCATAAAAGACCAAGAACAACCATAGGTATGTTACCCAAATATCAGGTAACCTAAAAGATATGGATAAAAGCATGCAACCTGCCAAGAACAAAAGGTGGAGAAAAAGAAAGTATCAAGAGTAAGAAGAGTCACTAATAAGCCTCCCAACAAAGAATATGCCTGAACCTATAGCTTTGCCGTTGAAGTATACAAGACATTCAGAGAAATCCTTCTTAGACTCTTCCAAAATACTACATAAATTGGTCCAAATTTACTGTATAAAGCCACCAGTTCCCCAAAAACTACAAAAGCCAAAAAAAAAAAAAAAAACTACAAAGAAATGACAGGCTAATATCACAAATGAATACAGATGCCCAAATCCTTGACAGAATGGCAACAAACCACATTCAACAACACATTCAAACAATCAGATTTTGAGGAGCTAATAGACCTTACAAGACTGGTCCAAGCCAGGTAAGCTGTAAGTGTGATATACCACATTAACATAATAGAGAAAAATTATATATTCACTTCAACAGATGTCAAATAGCATTTGACAAAACTTAAGTCCTTTCATGATAAAATAATCTCAAGAAGTTAGAAAAGGGCTCATCGTAACTGAGTGCGCAAGGGCAGACTCATCAAGTCCACAGTCACCATCTGATTGGTGATGAAGAGCTGTGCACCTCTCCTCTGAGATTGGGAACAAGGATGCTCAGTTTTGCAATCTTGTCAGTATAGTACTGGAACTCCTAGCCAGACCAATGAGGAACGCAAAGGAAATCAAAGATATTTAACTTGGAAAATAGGAAGTACAAATGTTTCTAATTGCAGATGGCATCATCTTCCATATGGGAAACCACACATGTTCAATCAATTAAGTATGAGAATCAATACAGGAATGAAGGAAAATTTTTGACATAAAGTTAGCATATTACACATGTGCAGACAAAGCTCCCATGCACATTAAATGCAATAATAAAACAAATATATAAAATTAGCATGTGACATTGACATTTGGATAGACTAACAATGAGCGATATGAAAAATGAATCAAGAATAAAGAATCAAATGCTTTTCGGTGTAAATTTAGCCAAGGAGGTAAAGGATGTATACTCTGAAAACTAGACAAGACAAGTGAAAATGTTGCAATGATAGAAATATGTGGAAAACTATCCTGTGCTCATAGATTGAAATAATCACTAACACTAATATATCTATACTAAAACACACTCATGGGTGCATCAGAGAGGCAATTAAGGATATCCTAAATCTGTGTTCCTGGCTCAAATGACACATGACAATTGAGCCACAGTCACTCAAATTTGGTTCTAGAATGAACTAGGTCTTATTTCTCTCTCTCTAAAAGAAAATACTACCAAAAGTGATTGGTAAAACAAAAGCAACCCTATCAAAAATCAGAAGCCATTTTTTCATAGAAATAGAGAAAAATGACTCTGAAATCCATGTTCATCAACAGAAACCACCCAAACATGGGGGCATCACATTACCTATGTCAAAGTAATCTACAAAACTAGGGAAAACCTAAGCAGTGTCCTGTCGGCAGAGAAGATACAGACAGCTCAGTCAGTATAAGATAACAGAGAGCCTGGAAGTCAACCTGGGCACTCATATGTAATGGATCTTGAACAATGCTGCCAAGAATACACATTAGAGAAGGCTGATTTTTCAACACTTGGTGTTGGGAAACTGGGTATTCCACGTGCAAAGAAGAAGAACATTTCACATCATGTGTAAAATGAATAAAGCCTAAACTGTAAAATCAGAAAATATAGAACTTCCAAAAGAAACTGCAGAAAGCTTTTTGTTATTGGACTAGGCAATGGTTTTATTTTATTTTTTATTTGGATGACCCAAAAGTAAAGATAACAACAGCAAATATATGCATCTAAAATTATAACAAGCTAAAAATCTTTAGCAAAGAAAACAATGTACAGAATAAATAAAGAGCCTGTGGTAGAAAATACCTGAAGACCATGCATCTGGTTATATGTTCAAATTCAAAATATATAAACAAATAACAATTCAACAGCAAGAAAACAAATAGGTGGATTTATACACAGTCAGAGGGCCTTTGCACAGTGACACAAACTTCTATTCCCAGCATCATCATCAGGCTGAAACAAAAAGATGGCAAATGTGAGGCCAGTTAAACAGCAAAATTTTGCATCAAATAAACCAAAATATATGAGGGACCTGAATAAATGCTTATCAAAACACACATTGCCCATATGCTTATGAAAATAAAATGTTCAATAATATTAATTATCAAATAAATAGAACTCAAAGCCTACCCATTAGAATGGCTATTTTGTGCACTGTTGGTAAGAATACAAATTAGTATAGAAAATATGGAAGAGTACAGAGTCCTCATAAAATAATCTAGAAATTGTATATGATCTGATAACCCAACTTCTCAGTTTATGACTAAAGGAAATGAGGTTGCAATCTTGAAGATAAATCATATTCTTATGTTCATTGCAGCATCTTTCTCTATGGCCAAGACAGGGAATTAACCTAAAACTTCCTATACAAACGAATGGTTAAGGAGACTAAACCATACATGATGACAGTCAGAACAGATAGATATTGATAGAACTCACCTATGTTACTCAGAGTATAAAAGAAGGAACAATTGTCATTTATGAAAATCTAGAGGGTATTATGTTAACTTAAAAAAAGAAAACAGACACAGAAAGCCAAATATTTCTTCATGATCTCTCTTATATGCAGAGTTCTAAAATGTCTAACTCATGGAAGCAGAGAGTAGAATGATGACTGAGAAGGATAAGTTGTAAATGAATATAGATTTTCATTAATATGTGATGAATATTTTCTGCAGATCTAATGAACACAATGGCGGCTATAGCTAATGACACCAGACTTCATACTTGAAACTGCTTGGATTGTAGATTTTAACACATGTCCACAGAGTAATCATGAGATGTGTTGTTTTATTCTGTCTCTAAATAGTATAGTCAATGGGAAGGACAGCCTTTCACTTTGGGGGCACTGAAGGCTTTACATTTACAGTGTTCCTGGCAGACATATCTTGGCTTATAAACAGTTCTATGCCAGAGACTAATTCTTTCCAAATGATTGTTAAAGTTGTTTATTTCAAGTTTTCTTTTCAAAAAAGGAAACACATTCATGCAGTTAAAAAAAAAAAAAGCCCGTCAATGAACACCCCAATCTGTTGCTTAAACACTGAGTCTATATCTGGTAGTAGTGAGTGATTATAATGTAAAAAATGAAGATAGAAAGCCTCTAAGCCTTCGTTTCCAAACCCAACAGCACAGCTCCCCATGTTCTATCTGATCTTGGTGGTGGGTCTCAGCCCAATCACCACATTCACAATTCACACACACCATGCTCTTGAGGTAGGAGAGCCTTGAGGACCACTCCATCTGAAGAAATAGCTCCACCTTCATATTATTGTAGTGGTTTGCCTCATCTTTTCCCCACAGCACTCTTGGTATCCTGTTTTTTAAGTTATTGTCCCTTCCAGAGCAGGGGCTGTTCTCCTGCACAATGTTATATCTAAACTTCTCTTAACCATACCTAGTCCATACTGCTTAACAGTAATGCTTGGATAAGTGAATAAAGAAAAATCCACTTCAACATGAACTTCAATCCAAATACAGAAATCAATGTAAAAATGGTTATAGACCACAATGAAAAATATAAAACTATAAAAGTTTTAGGATGGAGAAAATCTTCAACATCTTGTGCCAGGCTAAGATGATGTCAAAATCCTGACTGGCCCAGGAATATGTTCTAAATTAGACCTCATCAAAATTGAAAACTTTTCTCTGTGGTCCTGTCAAGAGATTTAAAATGCAAGCTACAGAATGGAATAAGATGTTTGCAAATCACATATCAAATGAAGAAGTACATTTGATAAAACATGTAAAAATATATAAATAGAAAACACCCAAGGAACCTTCCAAAGTCAATGGCAGGACTCAAATAGTCCAATTAGAAAAGAAGTAAAATATAAAATCAGATATTTTCTTGACAAGAATGTATAAGTAAATAAGCATAGAAAAAGTATTCATTGTTGCTCATTAGGAAAATTAAAATTTAACCCACAATGAAAAATTACTCTTCATATCAGAATAAAGAAATAAAAAGTGAAAACAACACTAAATGCCAACACAGTTTCTTATAAAATTCATCATTCAATTGTCATACAACCTAGCAATTGCACTCTTGTATAATGATTGCATGTAAATGAAACCTTATGTTCACACAAGAACGTACAGAAATGTTCAGAGTAGCTTTATTTATAATTGCCAAGAACTGGAAGCAGTCCAGATGTCCTCCAATGGGTGGATGATTAAACAAACTGTAGTACATGGAATGCACTCATCACTGAGAGGCAATGAACTATGACTACACCAGCGACCTGCAAGAGTCACTGAGGAATCGGGCTAACGAAAAAAAGCCACAGTCAAAGTGAACGATTCTACTTATATAGCATATTTAATGGAAAATCTAAATAAAACCATTCAATCATATCAATATCAATACCTGATTGTAATACGATACTACAACTTTGCTAAATGTTGCATTGGGGAAAACTAGGCTGAGCCTAGGAGACCTCTCTGTGTTATTATAACTGCATATGAATCTCTAATTATTGCAATTAAAATGTCAATTTCATAATGATATCAGACAATATCAAACTGAATCTTGAGTCCTAGTCAAGAAATCTGAATTCTTAAATAGGCAGTTGGGAGCAAAAGAAACAGATTGAAACAGAAAACTCCACACATGAGGAGAGCAAAAGAACCATGAGGTTGATAGCAAATACAGTGAACTGGAAACATTAGAAAAGCAGGAACTTCACAGCAGAGCCCAGGGGAGAGGCCACACTGGAATCACTATGTTATCCAGCGAAGTGCTGGGCAAATCCAGGCCTGCCCTCACCTTGGCACCTGCAAGTTTAATACACATTTACTTTGTACCTTTATTTTGTTGTCGTATGTGGTTTTCTGTGTGTTTGCTTGTTTTTGGTAATTTGCACTGCATCTGAGAATCTGATCATAATTAATGCATTTTCAAGAGTAACTTCTTGACATTGAATTTATTCTCTCATTGTATAATTTTAACATTTTGCAAAAATGATGGAAGAAAGTCATACCTCAAATTATATTTAATTAAATAAAACAAGAATTCACTCTTGATAAAACTGTTATAATTTTATGAATATAAGCAAAAACAAATATTTGTGTGTGTGTATGTGTGTGTGTGTGTGTGTGTGTGTGTGTGTGTGTGTGTGTGTGTGCCATGCATGTGAGAGTCAGAAGATCTGGTTTTTTTTCCTTCCACATGTGGGTACCATGGATTGAATTTAGGTCACCAGCCTTGACCACTTCCATCTTTACTAACTGTGCCATCTCCAGGGCCCAACTGGCTTGTTTTTAAGAAATAATTTTAAGATCTTTGAAGACTTGTGATCTTAATTAATTTTAAATGAATGTTGATAAAATTTTGATTAAATGAGATTACATTCTATTTTTAAAAGTCTAAGGAAATTTAATTTGTTAATTTTGTGTTTCAGTTTATTAGTTTTATAATCAATGTTTAACTGTCCAGATAAATTTAATTTATATATTTATGTAATTATGACTATAACAAATTGCAGGATTGGAGTCCTTCTCACATTAAACATTCCCTTTATCCAGCTTCAGAGCCTATGTCTGAGTATGCCTCTGCCTGGTGCCTCTCTCTACACCATCAGGCAGCCTCAACAAGACTACATCAGAGCAGATGTAGATCAAGGAGGAGCAGACGTACCTTATGGGGTTGTCCATCCTGGACACTGTGAGGAAAGCAGCAAGGTTGGCTGTGTAGGAGGAACATACAATGAGGGTGAAGAGCCACCAGCTTCCCATGACAATGCGCATGGCCACAGAGTTCACAGAAGACTCGCCACCTACAGAATGCAGAGAGATTAGCTGTACCTTCCTCTCACTCTGAACCCCAGCAAGATTCTGCCCTCCTTGGCCAAGGTCAAAGTCTGCTATCACTTGTGCACAGAACTTTTTTTTTTTTTTTTTTTTTTTTTAAGGAAATGTTACTAACACCACCAATATGGGGAAAGGCCAGAGTATGGTAAAAGGCAGGGAAATTGAGATTGGAATCTAGTGATGAGAAATTTGTCATAACATCAAGTCTTCTAGCTACAAGGTTCTATCTCATTGTGGCAAGAACTTCCAGACCTAGTGCCCAATATAAGATATTTGGCAATTTCAAATTCACATGGAGTACACTCAGGAATTCTGTAAATAAAGTATTTCTTCCTACTTGGAGGCCTCCTAGCTTCCTTTTAACTCAGAGAAATGAGCTCTCCCATATCACTTTTATTGATTTTCAGCCACCCTCACTGGATGATTTTCCCCTCTGGGATTTTCAGAAAGCATTGTGTGGAGCAGTCAGTGAGAGGCTACCTCTTTGTAGCCCATTATTTCCCTTTGGTCCCTTAGGTGGTAGTAGAAGAAATCTTTCTCCCTATTTTCCTTATGTAACCTTAAAAAGATTTTGCCATGATGCACGCAGGGTTAAGATTCACATTAAGAACTTTGCAATTTGTTTCTGGTCAAAATTACACAATCCTGAAACTCACCACTAGACAGAAGTGCTACCAGGCCTCTGGAAGGTAGGAGACATTATATTTCAAGAATAGCTGGAGTAGCACTTTACAAATTGCTGCACTATGTGGATGTTTGTGCAGAGTTCCATTTGACAACCTCACATGCATAGCAATCAATTTAACATGGGAAGGGAGGAAAATACACTGAAATCCAAAGTTAATTTTCTCTAAAATGGAGAATCAGGAATGGAAGTTGGGATCTTTGTTGCTTTATTTAATTTCCACCTGGTATTGCTTAGAAAAACCGAGTGCAGCCTGATATTGGCAATGTCCTGAGATCAAATAAAATCACATTTAAAATGACTTTTGTGATATGCATCTGAGAATTTCACCAGAGGATAAGCCTTTTCAGGCCCCCAGGGCTCTTCAGACAACAGAAGACTAGGAAGGTACCTTGCTGAACAAAGGCTCCATAGACAATCCAGATGGCACTGTGCAGGGTGGCAGAGGCAGAGGTTCGTGGCTGGGCAGTGCTCTGAACCCTCACAGCCTGTATCCGGTTCAACACGAAGATGAGCACACCGACCACAGGGATGGCAGCGGCGATGCAGGCCCACACAGCAAAATCAAAGGGAGCGAAAAGGGAGAAGATGCTGATCTTCTCCTCAGGCTTCTTGATGAGGATCCCCACAGAGTAGTCCATGTATCGCTTGCTAAAGTCCACAACACTCTCCCTCTCTGGGGTGATGGTGATAGCAGAGATGGCCAAGTCTGCTCTCTGAAAGACAAAGAAGTTCATGAGAAGTGACTTTCAGTTCACTGCTGATTTCTACCCTAGGTCAAGGTCCACCTTCTACTCATTTCAAAGATCTGCTCAGAGGCAATAGGTTTGAGAGTTGACCCCTGAGAATACAGAGAACATAAGAAAAACCCAACACTATGTTGTCTATTACCTCCTTCATCTTACAGATGTCTCTCCCTGGACCTAAAATCTCGTACAACATTCTTCTAGATAATAAAGTTCAGTAAGGGATCTTCACTTCCTATGAATTACACTTGTTTCTTTTCTTATCATTCTACCTGGCAAACTTTATCTCCTTTTGTTTCTGTCTGTATTCCAGTCAAAATACTGAAACTCAGCACTAGGTAGACATGTAATCCAAAAGGGCACCTTGGCATTCTACTTCCTACCATGGACATCCTTCTTCCTTTAAGGTTAATCTGTATCCTCCCTGCATAGCAAGGGCAGATACCAGCTATTTCTCCAGCAAGCTTCTGCAGCTTCCATTATCCCACCTCCATTGACTATGCTTCTAAAATACTTCAGAAGTTAAATGATTGTCCAAGTGTGTTCAACCTCAAAAATTATTCTTTGTTGATTTTTAAAGTTTTTATTTATTATTTGTGTGTGAGAGAGGAAGAGAGAGACAGAGAGGGGTGTGAGGGCAGGTACATGTATGGAGATCAGAGGTCAACTTCAGGTATTGGTTCTCTCTGATCATGACATGGGTTCTGGAAGTCAAACATAGGCCTTCAGATTGAATAGCAAGTGTTCTTACTTTCTAAGCCATCTTGTTTTATGTGCATAGTGTGTGCTAGGGCAGTGGCTCCTTATGCTCTGACCCTTTAACACCTTTAATACAGTTCCTCATGTGGTAACCCCCACCATAAATTATTTTCATTACTATCTGTAATTTTGCTACTGGTATGAATCGTAATGTAAATATGTGTTTTTCCGGTGGTCTTAGGCAGCCCCTGTGGAAGGGTCATTTGTCCCCCAAGGGCATCAAGACCCACAGGTTGAGAATTGCTGACCTAGAATAACATTGGGGAGAAAATGTTGAAGGTGCCTATGCCAGAGCATGTCTGAATCTTGTCTTCCACAGGAACCAAAGATCCAGGAATTTCTTTTAAGGTTGTACTATATTTATAGAGCTGAGAGATAGGGCCTCTGAGATGGCTCAGCAGGCACAGACTTGCTACCGAGCCTGACGACCTGAGTGTAATCCCTAAGAGCCATATCGTAGAAGAAAAGAAAAGAATTGACTCCTGCAAGTTGTCCTCTGGCCTCCACATGGACTCAGTGGTGTATGTGTGAATGCATACCACATACCCATAATACACATACCATACACACAAAAATAGTATTTTTACAGAGTAAAGTTCAAAAAAAGATTTAAAGAGCTGTCAAAGAGATTAAGTTGGAGCAGGGGAGGTTATTAGCATAGGATGGATGAAGAACTCATTTATGAATCAAGATCCAGAGGAGACTCACTGAAACCAACTTAAAATGCCGGTCTGGGCTTCCTGCCACTGGGGAGAGATATTCCCCTAATAGCAGTGGAGGCCCTGAACTTATAGGGTGTGTTTCACAGTAAGTAGACTTTCATACCCAGAAGTCTCAATTTATTTCTCAAATATAGAAGGATAACTAGTTTTTCCATTGAGAAGCAAAAAGGTTATTAGGTTTCTTGAGGAGGAAAAGAAAACCTCTGAAGCATATCTGAGGGATGTAGTCATGGCATCAAACAAAGGAAAACAGAAGAAGACAGTTGAGGATAGAGAGCACATACATCTGTAAGTTAATCTGGATAGACTTCTAGATTTCATGTTGAAACCTGGATTGCACTTTGAGGATTCATAATAACATTGATTCAAGACTTGTATATAACAAGAAATCAAGGACACAGAAAATCATATGAAATGAACTGTACAAGCGTTTGTGTGGTTGACCACAGAGGGTACACAGGTTAGTGAAGGCTACAGTGTCAAAAGGGTACAAGAAACATAGAAAATGGATATATCTCAAGTATGTATGCCAAGTGGAAAAGAGCCACACACCAGGGACCATGTATGATATTCCTTCATATATAAACAATGTTCCCAACTGCACCTCTATAAAGCAGTGGATCTTAACCTGTGGGTCTCAACCCCCAAAGAGGTTGCATATCAAATATCATTCATATCAGATAATTATATTATGATTCATAACAGCAGCAAAATCACAGTTATAGAGTTCAATGAAAATAATGTAATGGTTGGGGGTCACCACAACATGAGGACTATGTTAAAGCGTTGCAGCATTAGGAAGGCTGAGAACCACTGCTCTAGAGGAAACAGGAAGACCAAGGAATGAGAGTAAGAATGGAATTAGCTGTAACTATCAAACAGGAACTGCAACAGAATCATAGAAGTGCTCTGAGACTATAATACAATGGCACTTGCACAGACTCTGTACAACTACTAAATATTGAAATGAAGCTCTAAAGTGGGTAATTTTTAAATAATCTAAATTCTACTACAATAAAGTTCCTTTTACAAAAAAAGTAATAGACTATGGCAAGGTAATAGGCCTAGTATCTTCCTACATAGGCTTAGAAAGCAAGATCCTGTGTTCAGGATAAAGACACCACCCCACCCCACCCCCCACCCACAAGAACAATCAGAAGGACAACAGGTTGTGGTCATAAATCAGGCCCAGAGGGTGTCTTGCAAGATGTTAATAAGATACAGGGGGATGGTTACACTAAAGATAACTGGACTGTGACAAGGCACTATGAGTCCTGGGCTGTCCACAGCAAGGGCAGGAATTGTCAAGGTTGGTAGAAGCAATTATATTAGAGAGGGAGTCACCATTGTAAATAATTGTGAGGAAATTAAATATCAGGAACAAAACTGAGAGGTGGTGAATCGTCTTCATGCTATGAGTGTCAATGAAGATATATTCTGCAGATAGAAGGAAAGGAAATGATGTGAAAGGTAAGATGTGTGGGGTTGCCATACCTTCAACACACAACAAAGCCAACATGTGAACATGTCCACTCATGCTTACACACTCACATTTGCATGGGTATATACTACACTTGTGGTTTGTAAGACATAAAAGGAAAAGCACTCAGTAGAACTCCTTGGTGGGGGAGAGGGGTAAGTTTCCCACTTCAGTCCAAGAATGTAGGTGGTTTATTAAAGGGTGAATTATAGAGAAGGTTTATTATAGGAGGTAGGCCCCAAAGGAATGAGCAACATACAAGAAGGGAAAAGTCAGGGTTGTCAGTGTATGAGAAAATAAAAGAGCAGAAACAGGCATAGCATGGAAGACAGACAGGAAACAATGCTTCAGTGTAGTCCTAAGGACTCCACTATGTAATGTGTCAAATTTAGGTATCTCTTAGAGACATATTGGAATGCCCCTCTTTGTGGCTCCAATCCTGGAACTTACCTTGCTAATGAGCTCCCCAATCATCCCGTTCCAGGAGGTGTTATGGAGCTGGTGACCATACCTGCCATCAGGGGCCTGGTATATCTCATACTTGAATCCCAGAGCCTTAGCCAATGCATCCAGCACATCTATGGAGAACCCTTTGTAACGCTTGGGCTGACCAAGGATGTTCTCGGCCACCATCACAAAAGGCTCTTCCTGTAGAAAATAGAACAAATATTCTTTAAACCAACAATGTTAATTGACATATGTTTCCAGGATATTGGTGCAGGGACCAACCTGATGAATCATAACATTAGAATGTTAGTATTAGGGCTGGGGGTGTAGCTCAATGGTGAGGCAAATGTTTATATAAGGCCCTAGGTTCCATCCCCAATATGGATAATAATGATAACCACCACCAATAATAGTGGAATGTTGGTATTTATCCATTTTCTATGAAGAGACTGAACTCCCCTGCCCTTTTCTAAAAGGTTTTTATGGACAGTCAAGGTACAGTGCACAGAAGCGATGCTCCAGTTAGCAGGTCAGCATAGGGCAGTAGGGATTTAATTGTCCTGTGTGTTTCTTCCTAGCCTCTATCCTAACCCTCAAACCCCACAATCAAATCATGTCTTTTCTTTCCTTCTATAGAATTCATACTGACATAGGACTCTGTCCTTAGGATATGCCATTAATCTAGGGGAGCCACATAAGACTTAAGACATTTCTCATGTAGAATAATGCATGGTCATAAAGCTGTGTGGTATTAGACAGAGAGAAGACAGCATTTCACTTATCAGGTTGTACTAGAAAATAAGTGCCCATTAACAGACCAATGTTATACCGTAAATCAAAGGATAGCGAAGGATTAAACCTCAAGATCATGAATCCACAACCATATTGAGTTCATACCTATAGACTATATCTATGTTCTGGAAGGTAGGTGATAATCTAGAAAACATTTCATCTACCCACCCACACTATTTCTTCTTGTGTGAGATTGAATATGAAGGGGCTGGGGGCAAAGGCCCCCCCCCCCAATGCATCTAATGGAATTCTTTTAGTTAAAAGAAATAGGAATTGCTGGGCAGCAGTGGTGCACACCTTTAATCCCAGCACTCTGGAGGCAGAGACAGGCTGATCTCTGAGTTCTAGGCCAGCATGGTCTATAGAGTGAGATTCAGGACAGGTAACAAAACTACATGGAGAAAACCTGTCTTGAAGAATCAAAAAAAAAAAAAAAAAAAACAAAGAAAGAAAGAAAAGAAAGAAGGAAGGAAGAAAGGAAGAAAGAAAGGAAGGAAGGAAGGAAGGAAAGAAGGAAAGAAGGAGGGAGGGAAGGAAGAAAGGAAGAAAAGAAGAGAAAGAAAGGAAGGAAGGAAGGAAGGAAGGAAGGAAGGAAGGAAGGAAGGAAGGAAGGAAGGAAGGAAGGAAGGAAGGAAGGGAATTTAAGGCTCATTCATATTATGCATTTAGGGAAAGCAGAAATGTTGCAGGCAAAGGTTTCTGAGTTTTCTGGGAGGGAATGAAAAAGTTGAGCCATGTCTAGGCTACCCCAAAATTAGAAAATTTTAAGTTCTTCTAAAAGGAAAAATAAATTTAAAAAATATTAATGAGTCTTACAATTGTACCAGTCTATGATTCCTGGAAAACTGTGTAGAAAAATATAACTAATTAACATTTATTCACTGCACACTTATTATCACATTTACCCTCAGCAGTGTTAGCCACTAGAAGAATGTCCTCCCCCAGGCATCTTTCTGGGAAGGCGGGGTATCCACATTGTTCTCCAAGGAGGAGCAGCAGGTCAAGATCCAGGTAGTATCCCAGTAGGAGCCCAGCAGCAGTTTGCCGTGAGTGGTCCTCCTACACTGTACCCTGGAGATCTCCTCTAGTAGTCCCAGAAGTCCTTGGAGAGACTCTTCCATCTCACTCTCCCTTAGGTTGTACCACATAATTATCTAAATGAGAGGTCTCCTGAGAACTCGAGTTGCCCCTCAACATCCCCTCCTCAACCCTGCATTAACCAGAGAGCAGCCTCTGACTCAGAGACCTGGAAAATGAAGGTACCAGGATATCCCCATGATCCTACCAAGACAGTCACCACTTTGAGAGTCAGTCCTTGGAGGCGGCTGCCCATGGGCCTCTCCTGAAGACTGCCATTCAAGCCCTTCTCCGAGTCCCAGGTTGCCAGCTGTGGAGAAAAATAAGGAAGAGTAAGGGATGGAAGAATCTGGTATACACCTTAGAGGCTCCCACTAAACTAGAATCTTGAACCAGACAGGCAGACAGCAACAGCCTGGGCCTCTTGGTAGACCTAGAGGCATCTCAAAACCATAAAAAAGACAGAGACACATCAAACAGATAGTTTCACTTCCTCTGTCATCTCACTTGGAGGCCCAGAGCTCTAAAATCCCTAAAATAAAGCCAATTGGGAGGATTTTGCCTCTGAAATGAACGTTTATGTCTAATTTTATTCTGTCCTCTATGAAATTGATATCACTGTGCATTCCACAAAGTCTTCTCTTCCCTACCTATACCAATAACTTTCCCTTTGATGGTACTACAACTAGTTGAATTGAGGTAGAATAATAATGCAATTAAAAAAGACACAAGTATAAGGCTTGTCAAGCATCCTGGAGCTGACAACACCAAGGGCTAAGTTCTCTCTGCCTGTTTTTGTTATAGTACAACATCACTAACTTTCTATGATATGTAGGTAGAAGCTGGTAGCCAAGTACATGTGCTTGGTATCTGCCAGTATCTTTAGGCTATATCCAATAGTCTGTTGCACCCCTGATGTGTTTGCTGAGGGAATGGAGAGGACTCTAGCTTTGGAACAATAGAGAAGACAACATGTTCAAGAGTCATTTTTCCTTCCTACATGGCTACAAGGTCTCAGCAACAATGACCAAACCCTTGTGTTGTCAATGAACCTCAATTATTAATTGCAGAGAGACAATAGACACTTCTTGAGCCAACTAAATCAGAACCTTGAGGTCTGGTCATGAGGAATATTAATGCACCCTAAGGCACTGGCTTAGCTGTGTCTTGGGCTCTTTTGTGGGAAATTTTTGAACACACTAAAACCTTGCTCCATCTATGGAGATTCTGATTGAACTGGCTGCTGGTGGACAAGATATGGATATGCTAGTTCTCTTGGTGATTCCAACATTCAGCAAGGATTATGCGCCACGGCTATAAATCAAACTGGTAATTTTCAAACTATAGATATATGCAAGTCACATAGATTTTCTAGGTATTTTCTGATGAGATTATCCATGTCTACCAAGGTCCAAGATGCTGCTGGTGCTGGTGCTCCATTGAGCTCCATTTATATAGCAAGGGGTTAATGGATCAAACAGCTCTAGACAGTACCCACTCTTCATTAGGGAAGAAGCATAAGGTATCTGTTTAACTCCAGATGTGTTCCTCTGGACATGTGCCCCTGGGGCCCTAAAGGAGCTGCCAAAGCTGCACTTAGGATATTTCTACTCTCCCAGGATTCTCTGGAGTTCTGACACTCAACCCTAAAAAGCCACATTTCCAGAAGGTGAGAAAGCATTCTACCTGAGAAATACAACAATTCTGAGACCTAAAACAAAACAATTAAAATGAGATATAGAAGCCCATATTAACACTACAGGAAGTCTGGTGTTTCTTATTGTCACTTTGGACTCAACGTCTACTAATATCAATTCCATCTTAAATAATAGGATATATGTCAGTAGAGAATAAATAATTTAATTTAGAGCATGGCCACATACTCTACAGAGCACCACACCATTGCTAATTAACATACAGCACACTGGAGTGAAGAGCAAATTGAGATTACCAGAATTCTAATCAAAGATGTTTAATGGTACCATTCTCTGAGAACTGAAATGAAGAGAAGGAAATAATGTGGTTATTTCCCACTGTGCTTCCAAAAAAATAGTACCCAGACTCAGTAGATTCATGAAGCTGATTAAAAATTAAGGCTGTGGCTGATATATAAAATTAAATTAATTATGAAATTAATAAAAAACTAAGGTCAGGGCTGAAAAGATGGCTCAGCAGTTAAGAGCATGTGCTGCTCTTGCAGAGGACCTAGTTTCCATTCTCAGAACTTACATGGCTGCTCACAACTGCCTGTAACCCCAGCTCTAGGAGATTCAATGTCCTTATCAGCCTCACAAATATTGAACGCATATGGTGCACTCACACGCACGAGACAAAACACTCATACATACACATCAATTAAAAATAAACACCATCTTTAAAAAACAAAATAAAATGCTTGTCGGAGATAAAAGTAAAAACTCTGTCAAAGGCTTGGTTTCCTGTTTTCTTTGTGTGCTACAGAATGGATCTAAGGGCCAGGAACAGGTGTGTGTTTTGGCTATCTGTATCTGCATCCAATAACTGTTTAGCTGGCTCTGGAGCTGCCTAATCTCTGATGTGTGGTCCATGTTTCTGGGTGTGGGTGGTGTTTGGAGGTGTCTTTTATCATCACAATGACTTAGAGTTAGGATGAAGGCAATCTTGACATAAGGATGTGTCAACTGGATATTCCAGCCTATATTGTGATTGGATTTCTGCAGCTGCTGCCAAGCATCCTTGGCACAAGGAGGGGCATCTTAGCACTTTGATACCCTGGCTTGATTGAGCACCTGGTGGAGAACTCTGCCTAGCCTTCATCAGTCAGGCTGTATTTGTATTGAGATTGTACTTGGGTGTGAGATTTGGAAGTAAAAGCAAACAGGAGCATGGAAAAAAAGAAACACTTGCCTACTTAGGTTTCATTTCACTTGTAGAAGAGCTCCATCATTTAAGGCTTCTCCATGAATGCTTTGTTTCTCCCCACAACAAGGCTCTAGGTAACGTAACTCTGCCCCAACCATTGCAACAGTTTCCTTGTCAGTCTCATTACCACCAGCTCTCCTGTGGTCCATCTTCTGTGCATTGGAACATATCTTTCAAATGAATTAACCAGGCCTAGAGAGGCGGCTCAGTGGTTAAGAACACATTGCTTTGGTAATCAACAAGGGTTCAGTGTCCAGCACCCACATGGTAGTCACAACCATCATTGACTCCAGTTCCAGGGCATCCAATGCCTTCTTCCAGATTCCATGGATATCAGGCATGCATATGGTACACAGACAGACATGCAAGCCAAAATACTTCTATGCATAAAATACAATTTTAAAGTATTTCAAAACAAGTCAAGACATAAAGTATTTAAATTATCATTTTCTAACAAATTCTCATTTCTTACAGAGTAACTCCAAATATTTGTAAGTCTGACCCAAAACAACAGCTTTCCCAACCCCAAGTCTACTCTGACTTTCAGCCCACTCAGTTTAGATAGCCAGGTATACTCTGATCCTAGGAATTCTACTCTTTTCCACGCTCACCATGTGCCCTCCTGAACCCTATCTTCAATAATTTCTGTCCAGGAAGCTATTTCTCTCCTTCTGGGTCTGATAATTTATGACTCCTCTTTAAAAACCACTGTTACTTTACAATAGATTTAGAATAAAAGAAATGTTAGAGGTTCCACTAATCATTCCCAACCCGTCTCCCTTGATATGAAGGTACAAACATATCATGCATTATTATCATACATTAGTATGTTATATTCATCACAACTAATGTTCCTCCTAGTCTGCAGGAGTTATGCAAAGCTGTACTAAAAGTGGTCTCCAGAGTCTTTGACTCAGAATTAGTCTCTGGGGCACTTATTGGGCCTGACTTCCTGCCCTAATCCCTGGGATGAGGACCATAAGCTGTAGCTAGCCTTGCTCATTCCCATCACTTGGCTCCAACATTGCCTCAGATACCACTGCAATCTCCTCTCCATAAGCAGCTGTTTAACTGGTGTAGCTTTGGAGAAAATGGGAGCTTAAAGGTGTGAGATTAACAGATTTTATTAATGAGTCATGTAATTGTAGCTGTTCTCAGCATTTACCAGGATGACCTTAGAGCACTTGAGACACAGAAGGTCATCAATGAACATTTGCTCAATATATTCACTTAAATTCCATTTTTTATTTGTAAAATAGAATACCATTTGTATTTCCCGAATACCAAGTTGAAAGGCTGTTAATGGAATAAAGTAATTTTGAAATAACCTATCATAAAATAGCTTAATTAAGAACCACCAACAGGTTATAAACCTGTTTCATATAACCTGAATTATGTATACAGAAAGAGTATTGATAAAAATGGAACAAAGTATGTTAAAATGTGTGTGATATATGTTGCATGTAGGCAGAGTAATAGCAAACAACCATTATTACTTGTTTTGTGCTCATCTTCTTGTAATAGGATTTTCACTACTTTAGCAGGAAGGGAAAAGGAGCTTTAGGTAAACAGTAACTAGCACAATGATTAAATAAAATTCTATCACATGCTCTTCCCGGGACTGAAAGTCAAAGGTCCATCTAGATTCTTACCTTTACTAAATCAAGACTTAATTCTATTCTAAAACAAATAACCAAATAAATCCAGGGTCTGGCAACAGGGAACTAACTATAGGGAGAGGGGTCCCTCATCTCCTAGAGGAGGCATACTGCTAACTTTACCATTGTCTCATAGCCTAAGCCTCCATGCTAGAGTAGGGACCCTTAAACTTGGTGGGACTGGAGACAGAGAAGTAACCACAGGTGAGGACCGGACCACAAAGACAGGAAATCTTTCTCTATTAAGAAAGCAAGATGACATTGAACATTTTTGTTAATATTTAGTCAAATCAAAGTGGACCTCATAAGAAAGGGAAAAGAAAAAGAGTATTCTAAGCCTGTTGTTATCTTTATCTTATCTTTGGTTCTGAAAGTACCTGAGGCTTAACGGTTTTTTTGTTTTTTGTTTTTTGGTTTTTTTTTTTTTTTGGTTTGTTTTGTTTTCTTTTAATACCAAGTTTCTCTCTTTGGCCTTTAGGCATCCTGCAGCTTGCAAAGGAAGAAGAACTACTTCAAAGTGAAACACAAATTCTGTCTTTCAAACACATCAAAGTACAACCATGTTCCAGAATTCAGGATCCTTCGTGTTGTGCAAGAAAGCTCATTATTCTCTCAGATGAGGCTAGAGCCCAGTGCCTGTGGCTGAGACCATTTCCAAAAAGCTATGTGTTCTTGTCCAAATCTTAAGACCGGAGTTGGAGTTTTCACAATTTCTGAGAGAGGCAATGTCTCAGAACACCCTGTCTAAAAGACCAGGACAAATCAAGATAGTGCCAATGAGAGAACCCAGTGGAATTTAAAAATAATTCCCAAGCTTGCAGCCAGTCAATTTAGGAGGGAACTCCACCCTGAGGGCATCTGATGTTCCCTGATCAAAATGCAAGGAGAATGTCTCAGTTAGCAAGAGCCAAATGAGGCTGATGGAGTTGATAAATGGGAAGTCAGAAAAGCCTTTTACTAAGAAGTCCTGACACTTAGTCAAACAGCTCCAGACCATTTCATTTGTACCTAAGTACATCAACTGCATTTTGTAGACAGGGTTTTGTTTATGGGGTAGATGAATTGATGGTCATAGACACTCACTTTTGACAGCTGACCTGTCAAGATCAGTGGCTGAAAAACTAATTTCCAGCACTGTTAAACAAAACGAGTACTGCTGCTAGTTGATAAGAGCCGTGTTTTCATTCACTGTGGAGATCTGCTCTACCCAGACCAGAAACTAGGAAGGAGCCAGCGGTGATGGCACAGCCGTTGCTTGGAAGGAGATATATGGGCTCCAAATCTGATTATGACAAACAACTGTTCCAGAGATCAGCCAATTGGAGAATAAATTTCATAAGCCACTGGTTTTGGAAAAATGTATTTCTGGAGTCAATTGGGGCGCTCGTCATGCTGGTGTTCGTAAATTGTAAGATGTAAGGATTTAGAACTTTGTGGCCCCATCATTAGTAAATTCAGGGTGATTAACCCTAAACTGAACACGCTTCTTTTGGAAGACTGGACTTTGTGATCTATAACTTCACTGCAGAAGTATCTTAGAGTGTCCTTCTCTGTTCATGGGGAGGTGGGATGAAAAATGGAGGCAATTCTGACTAATTTATAGTTCAGAGACCAGTTTCATAGCCTTGCTCATTTTGGTAACTGATCAAGAAAGTAGGAAGGGATAGTAGTGGAGCCAAGGGAAGAAGGGGAAAGAGGAGGGTGGAAGAGAAGGAAGAAAGTTTATTCCCTTAACCCCAAATCTCATGTTTCATAATATCTAACGCCATAATAGACCAAAGACTTATATCATCAACTGCTACCACTGAATCTTATAGGAAGATCTCAAGAGAAAACTAGAAGTAGGAACTAATTTTATAACCATGTCATACAAATGGCACCACCAGAACAAATGTCCTAAGGCCAACTCCATTCTTGCCAACCTATGACTTATCACCAGAGTACAGATGGCATCAGGTGGGACAGAGGCTTCAGTGATGATGATGACAGTATGTTTGCCATTTCACTGATGAGGCCTTCGTAAAATAATATGCCCTCTGCTATTTTCATTCCTTGTGCACTTATACTGGAAGACAAAGGGGCTCAGGGCATATTTCAAAGAATCATAGGCTTGAATGGGGGAACAAGGTGAAGAAAAATTCATTATCTTGAGCAAGCTTGAATTGGACATTTAGCCAGCAATGATTTCAGAAAATTGATTTACAAGTCATTTATTTTGAGGAAAGGGATTCAGGAGATTGAATCAAAGGCCTCACACATGCTAAGCAGCCACTCTACCAGTGAGCTACATTCTCAGCCAATTGCCAATTACAAGTCATAAGCAAAGTCAAATGCAGGGAAGACGTGCTCAGAAACAAGACAACATCTGAGAAGCAGTATGTTAGCATCTGAGAACAGAATGTTAATATCCATGACCAAGATTCCCAAAGTAATGTCTAATTGGAGGATTCATGTTGGGAGGGGGGATTCTAGCACAAGAGGGCCACCAAGACATGGTATGGAGGGTTTAAGCTGCAGACAGCATCAGTCAGCACCAAGTAAATAAACTGCTACTGAGAAAGGGGAAGGCAAACTCCTGAAGCTCCCAGACATGCTACAGGACAGGGACTCGCTCTGACAGAGAACTGAAGGATTCTCTCAACCAAGACCAGTTGCACAGGGAACTGAGCATTTGGTGAGAGTTATACTATCCTAAAGCAAGCCCCCATGGAACCTGACTGCCTGTTCAGAGGGCAAAACTGCCAGAAACAGAAACGACAGTGAAGTAAGAGGAGAACTGTGACGTATCGAAGCTTCACAACAAACCATCAGCAAGAGAGAAATAACACCTTGGCCCAGGGACGCTGGAGAGTAAGGTGAGAAGAGATGGCAGCACCTCTATTGCCAGGACATGAGGTTCATGATGGAAGCAATGAGCACATCAGAGCTCTAGCCTGTCTCTCCAAAGCCCAGGAAACCAAGAGCTCACTAGGCTGGGAGGACTGACGTCATCAACAGTGCCATTGGTGAAATCTTTCTGTCAAATTGCTCTCTCCCCTAGACCTCTCTGTCTTGTTCTCCTCTTAGTTTATGACTTATATTCACCCTTGCCTATCCATACACATGTATACATAATATGCATAAATAAAGTATATATTACAAGTAAAATATAGAATCTTATATGAGAGAAAATATATTATTAGTCTTTCTAAATTTAAGTCATTTCATTTTAATAAATTTCCAGCTCCATTTATTTTCTTGAAATTATCATGATTTTATTCTTCTTTATGGCCAAATAATATTCCATTACGTATATTTACCACATATTCTTTTAGTCATTTATTTATTTATACCTGTGCACACACATGTATACACATGGAAGCCAGATGTCAATACTGGGTGGGATGTCTTCCTCATCCATTCTCTGCCTTATGTTTGAAGCCAACATCTCTATCTGAACATAGAAGACCAAGGTTCTTCCTGCCTCTGAATCCCTAGCCCTGTTAAAAATGTATGCTGCCATGTCTGGCTTTTTACATGAGTGCTGGGGATCCAAAATCAGGTGCTTATGCTTGACCAGTAAGCACTCTACAGTCTGAGCTGTCTCCTGAGTACTGTGAATTTTGTTTACTCATCTACTAAAGGGCATCTACTCCATTTTCTAGCTACTTTGAACAATGCAGCAGTAAATATATATGTCCAACCATCTCAATGACAGGACTTAGGGTCACTAAGTGTATTTTCAGGAGTGATGTCACTTGGTCATACATCACACGGTAGTTCTATAGTTTTTCTGTTTTTGATTTTGATTTTTCAAGACTCTTCCATACTGGTTTCCATGATGGCTGCATTAGTTCAGTTCCTACCAGGGAGTAATAAGGGTCTCTTTCCTCTCGTCCCTGCCATCATGCGCTGGCATTTGTTTTCCTGATGCCCTCACTGAGCTGAGAGAGAATGTCTAAGCAGTTTGAAAAGGCAAAAGATTTATGCATTCTGAAGAGAAACCAGAGTGTTCCAAGCAGTTTTAATTTGCATTTCTCTGATGGTCAAGGGTATTGAACATTTTTTTAAAAGTTTGCTGGCCTGAGAACTGTCTGCTCAGTTCACTAGTCTCCTTACTGACTAGATTTGTTTATTTGGTATTTAATTCTGTAGTTCTTTATAGACTATCAATATTACAGCTACCCTGTCTAAAGGGAAGTTGGCAGGGAGGTCTAACATTCTATCATCTGTCCACTCTGGTGGCAGGCAGTTTCCTTTGCTGTGCTGTTCTTTGTATTTCATGGAATCCCAATCATCAGTTCTCAGGACCATTCCTGGGACTACTGGATTCCTGTTCACTGAAGTTTTGGCCTATTCATATCATGAAGTATTTCCTCTTTGTTTTCCTTCAGCAGTTCCAGCAGAGGAGAAACACTTCAAGATACATGCACAGGCAATAAGGTCACACATACTACCAAAGTCTCACTAAGTAAAGTCGAGGAAAAAGAACCATGACATAGCATCCAAGAGTGACGGGGCAATGCTGAGTCTACATATACTCAATAAAGGACTCACAGTGGGTGTGTCTAAAGGAAACTTACACCTAATTTTCAAAAGTAGAAAAAGGACTTGTCTTCACAAAGAACACACATCAAAGCCTAATACATATATGTGTGTGTGTGTGTATGTATATATACATATATATGTGTACATATATATACATATATATGTGTGTGTATGTGTGTGTGTGTATATATATATATATATAATGTGTATGCTCTGTTTCTGAACATAAGAAAATGAAAAACTCACTAAACTAGCCCAAATCCATGATGGATATTGCCAAGTGCCATTGAAGATCTGGAATGTAAAACATGCAGCCACAGAGAAGACAGTATGGTAATTTCTTACAAAATAAACATACACTTACCATACAACCCAGCAAATCCACCTCTAGGCATTCTATAAAGGAAATGTAAAATATTCCCATAAAAAGATCTGTATGAGAATTTTCATAGAAGCTTTAGTCATAATAGCAAAATAAAACAGAAGCTCCAAATTGGTCAACTGGCAAATGCATAAACAAACTGTGGTATATTTATGCAACCAAATACTATCTCAGAAATAGAAAGCAGCAAGCTACAGACACATGCAGAAACATGGATGAAGCTAGGAAGTGTTACAGTAAGTGAATCAGGCCAGACACAAAAGACTCCATACTTCATGATTCTATTTATATGACATTCTCATAAAGGCAATATTACAGGAAATGAAAAATAGATCCATGGTTGCCTGAGGCTGAGATTACAAGGAAAGTGTCACACGCAATAGGAAATGGGGTTCGTGTGGATAATGGAAGTGTTCGATATGTTGAGTGTGCTGGTAATTATACACTAGCATGCATTTATCTGTACACATCAAATGGGAACAGATAATTGCCTCAAAATGCCTTATGTGCTCATATAAACATTTTGAAAATGATGAAGCCATGTGCTAGAGAGTGGGACCAACTTGTCATCTGCTATGTCTATGGCTATTTGGCAAGGATGATTAGAGGGAAGGATTCTCAAAGCAACAATAGAACCCATGACACTACACTTGTGTGATGGTGCTGTATGTAGCTAGATGGCATCAAGTGACCAAGAAATTGCCTGCTGTGATTGTTGACTGTCAATTTGACAACATCTAGAAACAGTCTAGGGAAAGCAGCCTGTGGGCAGTTCTTGAGAGATTCCATAGATGTAGGCCTCTGGGTGTGCCTGTGAGGGATTATCTAATTAAGGTGAGAGACCAACTTTAACTGTGGGCAGTACCATTCCATGAGCTGGGGTCAGAAACTGAATAAAAAGAAGAAATTGAGTTGAGCACAGACATTCATCTCTCTCTCTGCCTCCTTGGTGTGGATGTGATGTAAGCAGCCATCCTCAAGTTCCCACCAAGATGATCTATCAACCTCAAATTATGAGATGAAATCAACTCATCTTCATTAAGTCGCTTTTGTCAGAGACTTGTCACAGCCACAAGACAAAATACCAACACACCCATCCATCTAGAAAAACTGAGTGCACCAGTTTAAATGTGCAAGAATAACATAAAGCCATGTGCACTAGCACACATTTTTAATTCTAGGACATGGGAGACGGGGCTAAGGCTAGAAGAGTTTCATGGGTTCAAGACTAGCCTGGGCTGCATAACAAGACTCTGCCTCAAAAAAAATCCTGACATGCAAAAAAGTAATTCCATGAGGGTGTTAATTATATAATATTAAAAATAGCATGCTTTAACATATTCTAATGCTCATTTTATTCTGTGAGAAGATACACACATTTGCCTAAACACAAAGGCTGCTTTAAGTAGCTGTTTCTGGCATTGTTGGAACAGTAAGATTACAGGGAACATTCTCTCTGGCACAACACAGTTCTGTAATATGTGAATTGTTTTGCAGAGAGGAAGCATCGCTTTTATAATCATAAGAAAAACAATAATGCGATTTTCATTTTGAAACTACACAGTGATCTAGCTTATGACTGTAAGGTTGGCTTTGTATCTCTCTTTAATTGTCTTAGGTGTATTGGTTTTGTCTCTCAAATAAACTGAATGTTCTAGTAATGGTGCTTCAGAATGCCAGGCTGAAATCCCATATCTTCCATTTGTGAGCCTGGGATCTTTGGCAAGTTACTTCAACTGGCCATACCCTTTCTTTGGGTTCAAATACTCTTATCTATAGCTTTCATGAGAGTCCATTTCTTTCCTTCATGTCTATGTTATGCTCAAACCCATATTAACACCTTTCTAAATCTCATTATTTTGTACTGACTAGCATTAACTATACTGTGCACATCAGTCAAAAGTCTGAATTCTGACAAGCTACTT
This sequence comes from Onychomys torridus, assembly GCF_903995425.1. Taxonomy (NCBI): domain Eukaryota; kingdom Metazoa; phylum Chordata; class Mammalia; order Rodentia; family Cricetidae; genus Onychomys; species Onychomys torridus. Next base: position 8,870,250 of record NC_050451.1, on the reverse strand, counting down.
TCTGACAGCCTGTTCTAGTCTCTATATTGAAAAAAAGTGGCAGGTTGTCTTCCACCATATGCTCTCTAAACTTCGGGCCATCTCACTGGCCACTTCCAGGTCCCTTTGTTCTTTGCTCACCCTTTAAAATTCACTCTTATGATCACCTCATATCTTCAGGAGGGAGCATCTCTATAATGTTCTGATATAGAGCTGTGGTATGGTAATGCTCTGCATGATATATTAAAATTTCATGTCTATCTATTCAGAAATAGACTAGTTCTCTTTTAAGACAGAAACTATTGCTTCTTCATTTTGATTCACTCAATAAAAGCTTATTAGGAAATTAATGTGCTTCATCACCCCCTGGGCATTTCCTCATTATTGCCTGTGATATCATGTTTCTTGAAAATTCTAGCTTTTAACAAACCCATGTTATGCCCTATATCTGAAGCTCTACAGAAGGCTGGCTCCTTCAGTGCTGACTTATTTACTATGGCTCAAAGTCTCTGAGCTAGGTTTTCTCTTCCAAGTGATTTTGTGTTGAAAACTAGTATTTCAAATTGTGAGAAAACATTAGTAAAACAGACCAGATAAATGACATTTAAGGCGGTAGATAGAACTCAGTAGAAGAGGACAGACGTAGCATTCATAGCGTCCTGGGTTTGATCCTCAGCACCACAATTAATTTATAGTTAATTAATTAATCCATCAACAAAATGGCTCATTAAGAAGGCATTTTGTCATTACTTTAGACCTTTGTTGGTATGTACAGTCTGTGAACCATCAGAATATCACATTGAGTACATCCCATGTCAACTGAATGTCTGTATCTAACCAGGTGATACACAGGCACAGGAAAGCTTGAGAAACATAGCCACTGGTTTATAGCACCATTATATCTTGTCTAGAACTTTGACCTACCAATATTCTTGTCTATTTAACCTCTACAAAATTCTAGAGTTTTCCTTCTTTTATTTTTTAAGGTGAAATTATTTTATTGTTATCTCCTCCTAAAATTCACATCTTCTTTCATTAAATATGGATAATTCTTTCCAAGCTCTCCAAGACTCATTAAGAGCTGGTCCATGACTATCCTTTAAATTTAACCAACACTAGCTTTCTGCCCGGCCCTCTATTCCCAACCCTGAGCCAATGACATTGGCTGCCTGTTATTTTCTTTTTGGACCCAGTGTCCCCTCTGTAAAGAGCTCTCTGGTACAGCCTTCTTTTTCATCCCTGCTAAAGCTTATCTCTCATTCACATCCCATGCTTGGCTCTTTCTCATCTGGCTGCTCTTACCTGATGAGTTCTACTTTGGATAAAACCTTTCTAGGTCACTTATCCTAAGTGCTTACAATATTATCAAGCACAGGGTTTGGCTATTTTCTTCACTCTCTAAAACACTGTAATTGTGAAAAACACCTTTCATGCTACATAGGATATTTGTTTTTGTTTTTTGTTTTTTTTTTTCACTGCCACATACAAAACATCTGATGTGATTTCTGGGCTATAGCACACAGTTCAAAATATCCAGTGAATGAACAAATCCATTGAAGATCTACTCAAGGTACAACAAACTTTCCCACAAATGACCATACAATAAATTACCAAGGCTTTATGGCCACATGATCTTTATGGTGAAATATTTGGTGAGTTTAAGTGGTTCTGACCAATTTTACTCATGAAGTTGGAGGTTGGAGCAAGCAAAGTGGACTTAATGAGTTCTTAATTATCAGTACATTTATTTCTATTGTTTCCTTTTTCCAGAACAATGTCCCACTAGCCAGAATCGCATTTCCAAAGACCTATCTTTCTCCAAAGACTTAATTTGTTGTTTATTAAGTTGTTTGTTGTGTTTGAAAAAACTTATTTTCTCCCCCTGAGCAGATGTGACAGGTCTTCCTGCATTCTTAACACAATATGCTAACCCTTGTTCATGGCCTATGCCACATTCAGATTTCCCTATCAGTTCCTGTATCAGATTGTACCTCTAAAGGTTATTCTGACAGTGGTCATTCCACACACTTTCCTGTCATATAAGTACCATGCCACTGGAACTCCCTGGATGCTCTTCTGTAAAGTGGCTTCTCCATCTCCTATTAAAAGTAGAATTTAGCAGGATGATGGTAGTGCACGCCTTTAATCCCAGCACTCAGGAGGCAGAGGCAGGTGGATCTCTGTGAGTTCCAGGCCAGCTTGGGCTACAGAGTGAGTTCCAGGAAAGGCGAAAAGCTACACAGAGAAACACTGTCTTGGAAAAAAAAAAAAGTACAATTTAACAAGTGAGTCTCTGTGATTTCAAGGCCAACTGAAAATATACAGCAAGTTCCAGGATAGCCAGGGCTATATAGTGAGATAGTATCTCAAAAACAAAAACAAACAAACATACAAAACAATAGCAAAATAGTCAACTTCCTCTTCCTTTCAATCTGGCCTGAACCTCACACTGCATGTTACTTAAGTGTGGCTGGAAAATGTCAGGCACCCTCTGCTTTGTTCTTTTGAGATACTCAGTTGACAACAAGGATCTTCACCCTTGACATCGACTGGCATTTCGGGCCAGACAATTCTTTGTCTTTTTTATGGAGGACTTATTATTCTATTGCTTATAAAATGTTTTGCAGCATCTTTAACCTTTATCAACTAGATGCCAATAGCATCCCTCAGGGTGTCAATAAAAATATCTGAGACACTGTCAAAATTCTCTTGGAAGATAGAGTTACCCTCATTAACTGGCAACTGACAACCATTTAGATGCTCCATATACAATGTAAATAGTACAACACAGAGGCCATCATGCTTAGGTAGACCAACTGAGTATTCCAGCTGACAGACCCAAATGAGATCGTCCTTTCAACAACCTCTGGCACAGCATTCTGAAATGTAGTACATCCATTTTTGAATCCTTAAGACTAGCCCAACAGTCAGAGGGTACCAGATGACCTGAGTTCACACCACTAGAGGAGTTGGAAAGCTAAGTAATGTCCAAACTGTGGACATACAGAATTTATAAGCTCTAAGAAAAATGTTACTTATAGTACTAAGTTTTGTAATGTGCTGATAATTATTTGGACAGAATTTGAGACTTGGTAATATGGTATAACCATAACAAAAATTATAAAATATGAATTGGCTTAGAGCCTAAATGGGGAAATAGCTAGAAGGACGCTAAGGAGAACTTCTTATGAATACAAAGTACAGAGAAATAAATGGTCTACAAGAATTCAATGAAAAATATTGGAAGATGAAATAAATTGTTTTTGTTACACACTGATAAAAAAGGTGAGAACAATGCCCCCTGCATTAACCTGAAAAGTGGGAGGTTTGATGAATAAGCTAATGGATTTGAAGACTATAGGCAGAATTTTACATAGCCTTCATTTTTTCATACATATTATAATCATGCACAAATACAAAGCTACGTCACAGCTGAACTAGAGAAGAAAGTATACTTTGAAGCAGAACTTAGGGGTGATATATAGAATCCAAGATAGGTTGTATTTGAAAATAAAATTATTTTTCACCCCATCTCTTCTTATAGAAAGCTCCAAAAATAAGAAATATTCTCAATTTAAAATAAAATCCTGAAGAGTTCTCAGAAGAAAAACAAAACAAAAACAAAAACAGAATGTGGTCCCAGGAAAGTAAAAGTTGATTGTAAAACCATTTCTTAAGACCTCATAATTATTTAAGATGATGTCTTAGAGACCATAGAGAGAAACAAGGAGATATCCAAGGTGCATGTCATAAAATGTCTCTGAGACAACGGAATTTCTAAAACTCCACAGAATCCTTAAGGAAATTCAAAGAATAGAAGATCGTGTCTCAAAGAAATGCATAGGTGTACCATCATCTAAAGCCATAAGCAATCAACAAACTTAGCAATCACCCACACAGTTCTTAGAGGACTTATATTGCCAGAAGCACAAGTCTACTAAATTGAACTGAAAGGATACAAAATGAAACTCTTTTCAAATTTCTTTACTTTTGTAGGCAGAAAAAAAGCCGAGAAGACTATCAGAAACCAAAATGATTAGCTTTAATGGGAAGGTAAGTATCACACAAAAAGTAGAGTGAAATGTCACAAAGGCTGGATTCAAGAGATTCCTGTCTCAAAGCAGCAACAGGTTCTAATCACAGAGCTATCCAGCTTAGCCCAGCTGGATATCAGAACCACAATGTGCCTGTGGTCATGGTGTGCCTGACTCCTCCCTTATGGATGGGAGTGTTCATTGTCTCTCTCCTTATTCTCCTCCCTTGCATGTTGAGCATGAAATCATATGACTTAACTCTTCAGACTGAGATCTTCAGATTGCAGGGACTACCCTGCAACCAATAACCTGTAGCCAAGGATCTTCATCTGTACCTCAATCTGGTACTATTGTGAAATTTGAGCCAAAGTCATAATGGAATGAGGCTTTGGCATTCCTGAACTAGTTTCACTCACGATGTGTAAGTTTTGGAGGAAGTACTGTCACATGACTTCTGAAGGTCCACTTGGTCCTTCCATGACTCTTGCTCTAGGAAAAGCCAGCTGCCATGTGAGTGATTCAACCATTCTAAGGTCTCAGTGCAGAAAATGCTGAATGCAGGGGCCTTGTAAAGAGTTCCAGATGAGCTCAACCTTCCAATACCCTTCATCAAGGCACTGGTCATGCAAATGAACCCTCTTGAGCCCTCCTGAGTATAACTAAGTGTCACAAGGAGCAAAATATCAGCCAGCCAAGCATTTAGAATCTGTGAGATAAAATAAAATGAAATATAATTATTATAATAGGATATAATATAATTTAATTATTGCTTTTTTAAGCCATCAAATGCTTGGGTCATTTGTTATGCATCGACAGTAACAGTCTCTGATGTATTTGACCTTGTGCTCATCTTATAAACATGGGCTAGTTTATCCCTTTCTATATTCCCAGGGCCTTCAAAATAATGCCTCTTGAACAATGATAGATATGTTTACAGTATACAAATCTTGTCACATACAAGAACTCTGAGTGTTCCATATGTTTTATGAGTTAAATAAAAATGAAATTACTGATCTCAACTTTTCTGATAAGAAACTGAGGATGGTCTGGGGATATAACTCAAGGGTAGAGTGTTTGCCTTTTATGGACAAGGTTCTAAATTCTATCCTCAGCACTAAAGAGGGGAAGGCAGGAGGGGAGGAAGGAAGAAGTGAGGGATGAAGGAAATGGGCAGAAAAGGATGAGGATAGTAAGAAAGAATTAAAGATGGGAAACCTGAGGTCTAAGTGTCTTTTTCTATCTCTATTAAATAATCCATTTGGAAGTAAACCGAGAACTTTTGAATATGAGTACATTGGACACCCCTCACAGAGAACTCCCTCTGCACACTGCAGAATCTATAGCAGCACATGCTTATTTAATGGAGGAAGAAAGGAAAGGGAGAGTTGGAGGCAGGCAGGAAAGGGGAAAGAAGAGCATTCCCAAGGCTTTTCATTTCCATGGGTAAGTATCTCACCTGAACTCTACCACAGTTGACAAGACACAGAACCCAGGGAAATTCGTGGGCTCAGTATTTTGCCAAGTCCCATTTTCTTCACATTTTAACATTTTTAGAGCTATATAATTTCTCTGGTTCAACTTGGAAACCTCACAGGACTTTGTCTCTTTGTCTTAGCTTTAAGGTTCAGAAGTCCCTTGATCTTCTTAGATCAAGAGCACCAGAGTAAAATAATCATCTTTACCCAGTCTCTAAGTTAGGGTTTCTATTGTTGCAACTGAATGCCATGACCAAAAGGCAAGTAGGGAAGGAAATGATTTATTTGGCTTACACTTCCATATCATTGTTCATCACTGAAGGGAGTCAGCATAGAAACTCAATCAGGGCAGGAACCTGGAGGCAGGAGCTGATGCATAGGCCATGGAAGGGTTCCGCTTACTGGCTTGCTCCTCATGGCTTGCTCAGCCTTATTTCTTATCGAAACCAAGACCCTCAGTCCAGGGATTGCACCACCTAAAATGGACTGGGCCCTCCCTGCATTGATCACTAATAATGCCTAACATCTGGATCTTATGGAGGCGTTTTCTCAGTTGAGGCTTCTTCCTTTCTGATGACTCTAGCTGTGTCAAGTTGACACAAAACCAGCCAGTCCAGCCAGATAACAAACATTAGGGTGATAATAAGTGAGATAAAATGCATTCTTGGAATGACTACTATATAAAACTGAGGTGACATTGGGAAATGGGAATCAAGAGATAGAGATTCTGAAAATATTTATGTTAGGGATATTAGAAGCCTGGAGTACAAATGAGCTCACAATCTGAGGCTGAGTAAGAGGTGTACGGTGGCTTTACCTACTTCTTATTTTCTACTTCACAATCACAAATAGTAAATAGCATTTTATTTCAGTCGCAGGGAGTCTTCTTTAGATGTATAGATAACTTGGATCTGAACTGAATAAACACTGGTTCTTTCTACAACAATACAAACAGAAAAGCATCAACATGCTCCTCCGTAAAGTGTTATAAAGATTTGAGTCTGCTGAACTGTAAGGCATAGACAGGAAATAAGTCACCATAGTAAGGTGCAACTGTCCCCATGGTTGTGTGTCCCCTCGATGTCAGCAGCTGAGTGTCTGTCTATGTGTGACCTTCAAAACCCTCAGTTTAAAACAATCTTCAGAACATTTTCAAGCAAACCATCAGGAATGGAAAAGAATAGAATGAAACATCATGTTCACAAAGTTCCTGACAGACCAAGGGTGACAGACATGCTACACACAACTCACTGTCAGAGTGAAGCAGCTTACTAGTTGCCTGATTAAAAACAGGTGGCTTTACCCAACTAATGGGAGTCTCTGATGGTCCACTATCATCCACCAAAAGGAAGAAGGCATGGATTTTTAATATCTAACCCCTTTACCATAAACTACACATGAACAAAAGGCTGAGAGCTCCAAGATGGACTACAAAGAGTATGTTGTATTAATAATAAACATTTTAAAGTTCATTATACCTTTGAAAAGATGTAAATTGATTTTTTAAATTGCAAATAATAACTACACATTTTTAGGGAGTACATTATGATTATGTAAAAATGGGATATTAAATCAAATTAATTAATATATTATACATCCTTTAATTACATATCTATGTGGTAATGTTTGATATTTACATCTTCACTCTTTTATTTTCTTTGGTTTTTATTTAAATTTTTCATACAAGGTATTTTGATCACATTATTTACCCTTCCCCAACTCCTCTCAGATTCTCCCCACCTGCCTGCCCACCCAACTTCATGCTTTTTCTCTTTCTTGCTCAAAAAGAAAAAGAAGAAAAAAACTAAAACCAAAACATAAAATCAATAAGACAAAAACAAAACAAAAACAAACAAAGAGTAAAACACACACACACACACACACACACACACACACACACACACACACACGCATGCACGCACGCTCACACACGCACGCACGCACGCGCACACACACACACACACACATACACCAGAGTCCATTTGCGTTGGTCAACTATTCCTGGGCATGGGGCCTGCCCTGAAGTGTGGATGATACACACAGTGACATTTCATTGCAGAAAACTAATTTTCCTTTCCCAGCAGATTATCATTTACAAATACTAAGGCTTGAGAGAGAATATAAATTTGAATCCTACCTAAATCACATGTTAACAATGACCTTGAGGAAACCATTGAACTCTTTCTAGCTACTTTGTTTTACTGAGAACAGAAAATACAATAACATTGATGAGGTCTCTGTGAATTTTTAAATTCACCAATGTTCTGATTACTTCTAAATTTACATTTCTGGCTCATATTTCTTCCCTGGGCTCCAGACTCAAATATCCAGGCTCCAGCTTGATATCTCTGTTGGAGACGGCACAGATAACAAAGAGACAATAATTTGCAAAGTGAACTTCTGACTCTCAAATTTTTAGACACACTTCAGACTCTAAACTGGTTTTCCAGATCTTCCCACTTTCAGTCATGAACTCTCTCATCTACCTAGTTGCTTACACCAAAGATGGCAAGGTCAGCCCTAATTCTGTCACCATGTGAAAACAATTTGCTAGCTGTTTCTGGAATACATCTGGAAACTGAACTGTCCCACTTACTGCCTGTCCTGTCTCAGTAGCTATCATCACTTTGCTCTCTAGAACTGCTCTGTAACTGTTACCTGGTTTCTTTGCTGGCCTCCTGTGATTCCAGGCATTTGCTATGCATCGGGGTTTCAACATTTTACCCTGAAGTTCTCAGTCTTTTGTTTCCAGTGAAGTTGTAGGAAAGATGCCTGAATTCTAATAAAGGAAACATGAGTGAAATAGAATCATTTGAGCCCAGGGCATATCAGAGTATGTAATTATGCTTTCATTCTATCTTTAGTGGCTACCTTAGAGCTCACATGTTGATAGGGTGGAGCCAAAGGACAGATGTCACCTGGATCCATGCATGAAAAAAATATTCCTTTGAGACATATCTAGCCACACTAAGCTGTGTGAACAAGAAATAAACCATTATTGTATTAGGACTCTCAAAATAACAGTCTAGCCTGTCTGGACCGTAATTCATCTACCACATAATAAGTAGAGAGGTATTTTAGAAGTGCCATCATTTCATCTCACTCCTTCATTTAAAATGTTCTCTTGGCATCCATTTAAAATATGACCTAAATTATTAAGCGTTATCTACAACAAACTACATGCTCTGATCTCAGAACCTAAAATTTTGCATCCTACCACATCCGGGTACTGAAAATAGCCACACTAACCTGCTTTCTGCTCCTCGAACATTTCAGAGCCATCTCCAGCTGGTGGACAAGCTTCTTCCAGAAACATTTACCCTGGAACTACTCTCAGTTGCTTGTGGCATCTGTCAGTCCTCTTGCCTTGAAAGGAATTCCCTGCCAACCCTGTCTAAATAGATTTCCCCAGGAAGTCCCTCTCTATTTTCCTGTTTCGTTTTTGATAGTAAGTACGATTATTATATTATTACTTGATTGCTAAAAGTTCTATGCCTTTTTTGTCAATTTCTTTTCATTGCAATATAGGTTACTTGAGGACCCATTCAGTGGTACCCTTACCACTTATTACATGCCTGGCACAGAGCAGGCACATGACAAGAGCTAATGTTATTATATTAGAGATATTATGATAAAATATCATGGCTATAAGTAACTTTTGGAGGAAAAGGTTTATTTGGTTTATATTTCCATACCACAACCCATCATTAAAGAAAGTCAGGACAGGAACTGAAGCAGTTCAGGAACTGGAAGCAGGGCCCTCACACACCAGTCATCTATCAAGAAAATGCCCTAAAGACTTGCCTGTGGGCCAACATTATAGAAGCATTTTCTCAATTAAGATTCTTCTCTGATGATTATAACTGTGTCAAGTTGACATAAACTAGCCAGCACAACTATCACTAATATTTTCATAGACAATTCAGGTTTCCATACCTATCTCTATCATTAGCTAAATTCCAGCAAGAACATATATATGCACCTCTGTGAATCTGCAAGAATACTGACATAATACTATGTGGAGATTTCCCTCAACTAAAATTCAGAGGGATGCAATCTCCTTCTTATCCATGGTCAACTAGGAGGTTTAGCATTTTATCATCAACTGTGATTTGTTCTTACAAGAACAAAATATCTTGTGACACAAGACATATAGAACTATTAAAAAGAAAGAAAACAAGAATAAAAACTTCCATATAAGAAAACAGTCAACTATCTAGCAAACATAGAAATACATTCAGCCCAACAACCAACAAGCAAGTTGCAAGTATATAAAAGTATTTTTGAGTGCAATAACTAGTAGTGATACAGTGAGATTAGTACAATTTATTACTGGGCAAACTTTCTCCACTGGGGGCAAAAACACTATGTATCCAGAGCACAACAAATACATCCCTTGACAAGTAATGTCAATTCTAGGGATTTTTCTACTGAAAAAATTCTATATATTAATGTCAAATACAAAAGTTATACACCATGATGATCATCAGGGAACAAAACACAATATCTAAAGCAAACAAAAAGAGGAACCACCAAAAATCCAATTGTGTGAGAATTGTTAAGAAGTTAGAATCAATCCCCTGTACATAATATTAACAGCCATAAAGGGACTTGTCGGAGCATCAGTAATCCCTTCACTTGGAGACTAAAGCAGGAAGGCAGTGAATATGAGGCTGCCCTAAGCAAGACTGACTCAAAAATGAAATGATTTGTTACAGGTAATCACCATTATCAGGGATGCCTATTAGTCATGTTGTTGTTATCAGTGTTCATCAGTACTAACATGAGAAAATGTCATGATCCCAAATGCCTTGTGATAATGAGAAAGAGAACCTTGTAACAACTGGAGAAATGTTTAGTTGGTAAAAAAAAAAAAAAAGAAACAAAAACAAAAACAAAAAACAGGATGTATTGGTGGGTTGAGGGCAAGGGAGGCTAGGAACTAAAGGCACCTGAGGCAAAAGGCCATTCTGGGAGTTTACATTCTTGCAAGCTTGAGAAAGGAGCCAAGAACTTGTAAGAATACAATTCAATGGGGCAGGAAGCCTTGCAGAGCCTTCTACATCACTGCTTCTGGCTGCCTTACTTACAGCCCCCTTCTCTTAGCAGTGATGCTATAAATGAGATTAAGTGCCCTGCAAGTGAAGGAAGAAGATTTTAGAATAGATCCAGGTTGGCTCTAAGTAACAAGGCTTAAAAGCAGGTCTGGGGGAGAGTTTAGGGATGGTTTGTGCAGGAGACACATGTGACATGAGGAAGATAGCATTCAAAATAAGAATAGACAGCTACTGTAGCCTGGGTACAGCAGGACTCTTATCATGCCCACTGAGACAATGCCTGTCACATCAGTGAATTCATGTGGGTTCAGCTGTTTGGTCTGATGCCTTTGGCAACTGGAAGAAAATACTCTAAGACCCTTTGGTCTTAGCACAGCTCAATTTCTTCAGTGGCTTTTTGGTCAGTATAGGTTAAAGGGGGGGAACCATGAATAAATCTGTGTGTGTGTGTGTGTGTGTGTGTGTGTGTGTGTGTGTGTGTGTGTGTGTGTTATGAGGTATGGGGATATATGAAAGATAGATAATAGTGCTGTGGGATGTTATGTATGCTGTGAATGTGTTGTTCTGATTGGTTGATAAATAAAACGCTGATTGGCCAGTAGCCAGGCAGGAAGTGTAGGCAGGATAAACAGACAAGGAGAATTCTGGGAAGTGGATGGTTCAGTCAGTAGACTCCAGCCTGCCATCCAGAGAGCAGCATGTAACAGGCACACAGGTAAAGCCATGGAACACATGGCAACATGTAGATTAAAAAATAGGCTGAGTTGAAATGTAAGAGCTAGTCAGTAGTAGGCCTGAGCTAATGGCCAAGCAGTTTTCATTAATATAAGCTTCTGAGTAATTATTTTATAAGCGGCTGTGGGATCTGTGGGGCTGGGCAGGACCAGAGAAAATGTCAGCTACATAATAGATCATATACATAGGTCCAAAGTCACCAAGTTAATAAAGACCTACTCTGGCCCGTCTTTCTCTCCAGGGTTGGATTAAACTCAGATTCTTGCACATGCCAGATAATCATTCTTTTACATCCCCAGTCCTAATAATCTTTTCAATGTATATGTGTGTATATGTATGTGTGAGTGCCTGTTTGTATGCCTGTGTGTTTGTTTACATGCAGATATGCATACATGTTTGTGCAAAGGCATGTGGAAGCCAGAAGTCATTGTTGGGTATCTTCCTCTATTGTTCTCCACCATATTTTTTTGAAGTTCATTCATCATCAGCATGGGTGGGGGGCATGCATATCCCATCAGAACAAGTTTTGGTAGTAATTTTCCTTTTCTACAGAGTGTCTCATGAATCAAACTCAGGTCATTAGGTTTATACAGGCAAGTGATTTTATGTGCTGAGCCATCTCACTGCCCTCCACCTGGTGTTTTAAAACAGGGTCTCTTCACTGATCCTTGAGGTCACCAAGGGCTAGACTGGCTAGCCAGTGAGTTTCAAGGCTCTGCCTGTCTTTGCCTTCCCCATCAGAACATGGGTTAGAGGCATGTTACTCACTTTTTTATGTGACTGCTGGAGATCAGAACTCATGTCCTCATTCTTGTGTAGTAACAACTACACAAGAGCCATCTTTCCAGTCCTAATTATTATTTTTATAATAATGTTCAGCATATATTTTCAAATGCAACATGTTTTAAAACATTCAACAGTGAGCTTGAATTGTTTTATAATGAGAAAAACTGAATCATAACTTTAAAGCAATTCCTTTGTGCCATTATATAACCAGGAATGAGTACTTGCTGAAAGTGTCATCCCCATGCTTACGCTAGTCAGTCTATCCTAACTAGTCAGGACAGACCACATCAGTCTTCCCCAAATGGCCTTTCTTTAATACAGATTCTTTAATGAAGCTTGCACTAGATAAACTGTGGAAAGAGTGGATGTGCCCCTTGAGTGTATCTTTACGATCTCTGTAATTAGTACAAGACCAAAGCACACACACTGGCAGCCCTCAGTCCCTTTATGAGTTAGAGTTGGTGGGAATCACATCTCAGGAGAAGCACTGAACTCACATCCCAGCTGAAGGAGGTCCTGAAATTCTGGCCTCTGTTTGCAGGATTGGAGTTGAAAAGTGCCTAAACACTTCAAAGACAGGAAGGTCTTGGAAGTGACTTCACGTTATCAGAGGATATTCTAACACTATCCCTCGGAAAACATACCAAATCTCATACAGAAGATGGATGCTTATTTATGAATGCTATACATTACAAGTTATAATGTATATGTATTTAATATAGTTTTTACAAGTAGGAACACTGGTTAAATATATTACCATGCAATGTCTTGCTAGATCTGATAAGTCATATTATCATTAGTGAACTTTCAAGACCCAACATATACTTTAAGCAAGGTGCTGCCTAATTAATCAATACAGTTCCAGTTCGATAGTTTAAATATTTCTATTGGTCACATGGAATTTTTAACCATCTCCCTATAATATTAGAATGTGATTGTATTGTTTCACTTTATAATATGATGTAAGCAATATGACTCGAAGCTTACAGGGAGCTCAGATTAAGATCCAGCAGAGTGTCCACAGCCATTTTCATATTGATAGCTTTATTTGTTAACAGATAATTTTAACCACCCCTCATTTTAGTTAAAATTTAGATATTATCCATAAATCCTTTCTCATATAAGCATGAATTACAAAACACTATAATTTACTGCAATGAAATAAAAATCCCATGGCTCTTTGCAAAGCCATCTGTATTCTGAAATTCCCACTTTTCCCTTGGGTTATGATCCACACTCCATACCACAGTGCTGCTTAGAGTGTATACACTCTGGAGGCCAGGGGCATCAGGAGGTAGTAGAAGAATCTAAAGTGGGTGCTTATATAAATACCCAGCATTTTGACAGAATATATAAGCTTCTTTAATGGGAAGAGGGAGGAACTTATATTTTGTATATTTTAGTTTTTATTTTATTGCTTTAGAAAATCATCTTATACCTCATGAAGATGTGAGTTTGGTGGCAGATTGAAAATAGAAATAAATGATCTCCCATGACATGTAGTTGAGAGACATTGACATTGGAACATACACAGCAGTAAAGTGAGGGGACTACCCAGAACACAGCAGGGCAGGCCAGAGCTGAGGCCTGGAGACCCACTGTAGAGATGCGAGTTACATTTTGTTTCCATTGACTGCATAGACAAAGGGGAAAATAACAGAACAACCAAATGTGCCAACTTCCTGAGTCATTACACAGAAAAAAATGAAAAAGACAATGAGTCCAGGTAACTATAACTGAAGCTGTGGGATACTTTGTCCCCAATAAATAGGCTTAGACTTTCACTGGATGGTTTTATAATGTGCAACTACATACTGAGAGAGTGCTACAGGAAGTCTCATACCTCATTAGAATCTAAGAGACACAGCAAACTTTCTCAAGCCAGATTCTCAGGCCAGTCTCCCAAATGTAAGTGGAAACTGGGTGGGAATGGGGAGATTGGGAGAGAGACTCACAGCAGCTTGTGACCTCCTTCCCATCATGCTCTAGGAGGGTGGTATGGTGTTATACCAATACTTCCACAGCCTCAGTTTCAATTTCATCCCATGTGACTACATTAATCACATTTTTGTTGCTGTGATAAAAATATCATGACCAAAAGCAATTCAAGGAAGAGTTAAATGGCTTAGTTCAAGAGAACTAGTCCATAGAGATGAGGAAGGCAAGGCATGCCAGCAGGATCTGACAGCTGGCTGATCATATTTTGTCAGGAAACAACAAAGAGAATGATCAGGAAGTTGGGTGAGGCTATAAAGTCTCAAGGCCCACCCCCAGTGAAGTACTTCCTCCAGCAAGGCTGCATCTCCTGAAGGTTCCATACCCTACCCAAACTGTACTATGAGCTAGGGACCAAGCGCTTAAATACAGGATCCAATGGGGGATGGGTAATATTTTTCCTTTCATCCAAGGTGGCCACCTTGAATACACTCTTTGTTGTCAGGTTATCATGGTGGTCAGGGCATCATGGTGGAACATCCATGTCTATCAACTAAACTTTATAAGTATCAATGTCCATTCATACAGTGGGTACTGCAAAGCTGAACTTCTTCAACAAGTTTTAAGGGAAAACTATAAGTAAATATTCTAATGTTATCCTTTACCATCTGGTGATGTGACATCACACTCTTGACATCAGTGATGTGGTGAAGTATCCACAGAAGGGAAAGCCCAACAGGTCAGATGATCAACAGACATTGGGGGCTTCCACAAGAAAGGTTCTTTTCCAAATCCAAGCAATGGCTCACAGAGCTATTCATTCTACTAAATCATCAAAATAACCATTAATTAAACAAGTCTTCATTAGATTCTACCACCTGCCAGAATCTGACAGGCCCAGGTCACAAAGATGAATGGAACGTAACCTGTGTCCTAGAGAATTTATGGCCTGGAAGGCAGAAAGGGTGAATAAAAGAGTGTAATTAAAATCATGGGCTACATAAGAAGAAAGCTGATAGAATGTACTTTAGAGGAGCAGGGAAAAAAGTTACCTTGTGAGCCTCCAAGATTGGGGAAAGGTAAGACAAATGGAAGAGGAAATATGATCATATAGCTAAAGAGTGAATAGGATTTTCCCAAGGGGAGACTAATAAACAGGCCATTGCTGCTAAAGGGTTAGTGTATGAGAACACGGGGAGTGAAAGAGTCCATCCCTCCCTCAGAGACCCATCTCCTTCAGCCCCATCAAATGAGCTGAGAGAAAGGGAACAAAATGGATAGAGACTCAGCTTGAGAATCCAACTGTGGTTCAAATGGCATCTCCTGCCTGCAGAGACCACATGAACTTGACTGAGCAAGTAACTTAACCTCCTCGATTCTATTTTTTTTTTCATCTCAAATAATAAGGTGGATGCCTACATGCCACAGAGTAATTTAGAGGCTAGTCTGTATATACACCTGGCATATTGGTGACACTCCATTTATTTTTACAACTGTTTTTCTTTTTTTTCGAAGATGCTTTTGAATCAGTCTAGTCTTTCTGACAGGGACAGCTCTCTTGGTGCTAAGGCAGCCTAACCTGAGCTGAGGAAGTTTCAGCCTCTCGGCAAACCTTCTCTCCCTGCTATTACTATCATGTTTTTGGTGGCTCCTTTATGTGCTAATAGAGGGGCAGGTTAGAAAGGGACTTAGGACTCTGGGGTCAAGGGAGGTCCCCGGCAAGTGTTTTCTCTATTTATTATGGAAAACCAAACCTTAGTAACTGCTATTTTGCTAACTAATTATGTTCTCAAACTGCCTTCTAGATACTCATGTTTGTGATATAGACTAGTGCTGCTCTTGGCCTTGGTCAGAGGAGCTCCTGTCTGCCGTGTACGATATTGAGTGCAGAGTCATAACTCGTCAACATACTGAAAACAAGTGACTACTGAGTGTCCATCCTGAAATAAGATAACTACCTCACTCCCTCCAAAGCTCAGGGAACTACATGGAAGAGGAGATGGAAAGGATGGAATAGCCAGGATAAGGAGAAACATGCTCAGATGTATTCTGGACGTGACAAGGCTGGTGTATGCAAGATCTCACAGCAATATATAATTATGAAGGACTATTTTTTTAAAAAACATAGTGTCTTGAAATAGCTACATGTCAGTATTTCTTACAGTTCAGTGAACTAATGGGGACACTTAGGAGACTTAATTAGCTGATTAGGTGATGGGGGGAGCACTTTATTTTCCCTCTTTATGGTTTCCTTCCCGGGCTGTGTAGTGTCAGGAGAGCAAGGCAGAAGCCATGTAGTCCTCTGAGGCTTACATACTTCTTCAAAGTCACAGCTGCAGTGTGCTATCGGTGGAAGAAGTTAGGAGCTCCCACACATTTTCAGAGTAAAGCAAACACATCTCTGGGGAAGGAGCAAACTGCACAACCACCTTGCCCTGAGGGCCTGCTGGCTGAAATGAGGAGAACGCTGCTGCTGTCAGTAACCTGCCATCAGAGCAGCTCAGGAGGTCTTCTTACCTCCCAGGCTCTGGCACCTCAGCTGGGAGCCTTGGAGGTCAAGAAATCTCGAGCTCCGGTATGTGGCTGTGCCATCCAGCCTGCCCAAGGTTCTCATATGCCAGGGAGAAAGATGGGACAAGGCTGTGTGAGTCACATGTCACTCTCTCTCGGCCAGGGCTTCAGTTATCACACGTCTACCATGTTGGGGTGGAACTCTGGCCTCTCGGAACACTTCCCACGGGCTCAAGGGTATTGAGACCCTGCCATGCACTGGGTAACTTGAAGTAAGTTGAAACCTTCCCTAACTATGGCTATCTCCCATCCTATCCACATTTGCTCTTTTCCATCCCCCACTCACATAACATGCACAGACATCCAGCTGAGTCCCAGTGTATCTCATACTTTGAGCTCTCTCTTCTTTTATCAGTTTATCCAACAGAGAGCTAGATGGGTAATGTCAGGGGCTCCGCTGAGCACTATATATGCATGTACTTCTCTAGGCCTGACAATATGAGGTAGGCACTGTTACTTACTCATTGTGCAATGAGGAGGCGGGCAAGAGGGACAGATCAGGCTAAAGAATTGTTGGTCTGTAGCTTTTTATCAGAATATGGCCACAGTCTTTCAGCTATGTGTATGTAGCCTCTCCAAGGAGCTAGCCACTAGGATGTCCCTTGAGCTAACTGTAGGATCTAAGGCAAGACAAACAGACCAGCTCAACAAAATGGAAAGTCAGGGACTCTAGGCTCACTTATTTAGTGGCCTCTCCTCTACTGGCCTTGGGCATGGCCTCAATGATACTGTCTTTTGTGGTCTCTTCCTTAGGAATAGGCACCACCTCACTTAGGAACACTTCCCAGCTAATTACCTGTGCTGCGTGTGCAAAAGAAATTCTTGTGGTTCAGCCAGGGGCAAATTTTAACATAGTTGGCCTAAGTGCTGCTATTTGTGAACAGCCTCCAAATGCTGAGTAGGACTGATGTCCAATATGTACATGGATGGGATGAAGGCAGAAAATCCTGACCACTATGAGGGCTGGTATGTACAGAAAAATGAACATAATAGGCCCTGACCAGCAGTTGTAATAAAAGGCCAACAAATTTGTGTGATCATCCAAGTGCTCAAAGCACCCTTAGCATACTGGTTGTTGACTTATTATTGAAAAGAGGGCAGGAGGCTCAACTTGAGCAGTTTGGCAAGTGCTCAAATACTATGATGAAATCTGTGGGGGATAGCAAAGAGTAGACACAAAATTTAATGTTATCCCCTGTTCTATGGATGATGAACAGCCAAATATGCAGGGCAATTCTGAGCAAAATTACCTCTCCAAGTCACAGTTTTCCTACCTGCAAAGTAAGGAATAATAATCCTCTCTACATGCTATGACATCACACAATAATCTGATTTTTTAAAAATCTGATAATCTGACAACTCAGCTCTCTCTGCAATGTTCTTCAACATAAGGAACTGTTCTAAAAAGGATTGTAAGTTCCAACCACAACAGGAAGGCTTGAGCAGATAGAGCTAGTGAAGAAGGCAGAGTAGGTAGGGCTCAGGATGCCCATATTGCAGCACTCACAGCCTCACACAGGGTGACAGTCTTTGAGCATTGAGAAAACTCTCACACATGCACCAATGGAAGGAACCAATGACTAGTAAGCTGAGTAAGCTCCCTTCTCTCCTTGATTCATTTTGAGCAAGTCCAAGACCTCTTTGTACCTCACATTTTTTATCTCTAAAGTAAGGGCAATAATTGATTCAACTAACTTTTACTACATTACCAAATAATTGCAAAGTTTGTAGTTTAAGAGAGCAATCATTTTTAATCATTTTATTTTATTTGCTGAAGTTTTTGCAAATTTGAGCAAAGTTAGACAACAGCTCACCTCCACTCTGTGTGGCACCAGCCAAGAATGACGACAGTAAGGCTAGACAATCTCCTCCCAAGATGACTTAATTCACAAGGCTAATTGGTGGGACTATCCATTGGGAGTTCATCTGGAGCCTAAGTTCCCCTCCTCATATCTCTATTTAGGGCACAGGAGTCTAAAGGTAATCAGACATTTAACATGACAAATATCATTCATTCTTCATTGGGAAAAGTGACCTCAAGTTAGAGGCCCTGTTCTGTCACAGGGTTTACTGTGGGGACTATATAGGTGTGGCAGCCCACAGAGACTTCCGAGTAAGACCTTACTCAGGGTCAGAGAATCTGAGTTTGCTTTACCCAGCAGGGCTGCATAATGGGATGATTTGGCCATAGGTGTGATTACCAGGTGTTTGATCTTGAAAGGGGGAGGTCTTTTGCCTCACCCCTTGGCATTGTATAAAAAGCCCTTTGGAATAAACTTCAAGGTGACTGGGTGTTGACCCAGGGCCCTCCCAAAGCTATGCCGTGTCTCTGTCTTTCCTATCGTCTCTTTCTATCTTTCTATCTAATACTTTCTTACTCCTCTCTCCTCCCCCCCCAAGAACCCTTCGACTCTCACATATAGGCAGGTAAATACTAAGATACACAACTGCCCAGGTACCACAAGAATAACAGCTAATCAGAGTCATACCTTCCTCAGAGAGCTGCTAATAGGAACAAAAGTATCCGAGCATGTACAGCAGCTGTCAAGTTAGAAATGAACCACCAATAGTACAACAGAATGGTTCAAGCTGGGGGACAGACTCCTGCCAGTTGTCCATTTTCACCTCTTCCTTAAGCTCTGCAGGGCTCAAATCTCTTGTCTATAAAATGCAGATAAGACTAGCATTTGCCTCATGGAACTCTCATGAGGAGCATAAGCTGGCATTTGGAAACTGCTGGAGATCATGCCAGCCACATAGTAAACATGGCAGAGCTGCTTGCTAGTCTATAGCCTATTCAAAGCCAGTTCCAATGGCTGAGTGCTGGCCATTGGTCAAGTCACTTCCTGAGACTGTCTTCCACTTCCCTCCCTGGATACCAGTCAAGGGTACTAAGAGCTTGTCTCTCCTGCTACCTGGTGATCTCTGCATGGCACCCCAGTGATGCACCTCAGACACTCTGCTGACTGTGGGACTGGCTAGCAGCAGACTGGGCCTTGGATAAGCATCTTCTCTGCTCTTGAGGGAGGACCTGAAACTCAACTTTACCAGCTCTCATCATTCTATATTACTGGAAAACATCCACTCATTCTATTTTCTCAATGAACAACCAACTTCCTCTTGGAAAACCTCCCCCTGACTTCCTTTACTAATAACTTCTCAGAAACAACCCTTTCTAACCAGAACAATGCTCCCTCCTGGGTGGTAAAAGGTGATTTGCAGGGTGTTAGAAAAATAACATTTTTTATCCAATCCATAATTAGGTCTTAGAGAAACAAATTAAATGAAGGCAAAATTGTTTCTCCAAAGCATGAATGTTGATCTGCATAATAATGTACATTTAATGGTTTTAATTTCCAAGGGAAACTATTTTTAAGGTGTGTTTGGAAAATGTATTTTTCCCTTCAATTTTGTGTCTATAAAGTTAAACCCCAGGTCTGGTATAGGAGCACTCCATCCTGCAATCCTAGCTAATTAGTGATGACATTTTCAACCGAATAGAGCAAAAGTAACTCCTGCCTCGCAGGGTTCCCCACCATGCCAGGTAAGGCATTCATACAGGAAGATGTCTCCAGTGCACACTGTTCCACACTGCAAAATTTTCAAATCTTCAGGACTAAGCCTTCTTAGTGGAACCCTTGATAAAAACAGCCTTTATCTGATGTTATTATAAATATATAAGACAGCACTCTGACACCCATTTTAGCATATTCTATTTAGCATATTCTATTTACACCCTTAAAGGTGTAAAATTATAACTTAAAACTTGAAGTCAAACAGTGCTCTCTGACTTATGTTTGGCCATCCACAAATGAAATCCATAGGAAAAGCTCCATTGTTTTTGACCTACAGAGATAGCAGTGTCGCCTGGCTAGGATTTGTTAAATGCTTGACATAGAGCATATACTCAATGAATTTTAAATGTTACTTTGTTGTTTCCAGAATGACTTGGGCAAGTCACCTCTAAGTGGGGACACTACCACAGACTTCTCAAGTTACTTCCAAAATCAGGTCAAATTAATTGAGTAAATGTGCTTACATCTCTGGCTCCTGAGTCACTTTAGAAACATATCCATTCTGGGTATGTCCCTTTCATTTGCTTCCCAATGAACTGGAAGGAATAAGCGAAGTCCTGCGAGATCCTGAATCCTGTCATCATTAAGCCTGCCTTTGTCTTGAAAAAGCATTTGAGGGTGCTCACCCTGAATTACACTAGCAAGTAAAACAGTTCAGATAATTAGTGTCCATTTGCAATATATCCTATGTGTTCTCAAACTCAGCCTCCCTGCTTTACCATTTCATAGTCACTAAGAACTCTATAACATGACATAGGAGGCAATTATGGATTGCTCCTATGGCAATCCTTCTGTTTGACTGTAGTGATGGGAGGGATTTAGTTTTTGGCAAAAGGACCCTGCAACAGAAAACTACATACCATGGGTCCTGAACCCCAGCTTGGTCATAAAATTCTACCAGAAACAGCAAGGTTCTCATCTGAAAGGTAGAAGCATTTCTTCAACACAGACAGCCCATTAATCCCTCCCACCTACCTAATGAGGCTTTAGCTTCATCCACTTGATTAACCTAAGGCTATTTGTAACTTTAAATGAAAGATTTCAGCTTGTGTGTCTTATATGGAGATTCTTAGACCGCTCCTCATGAATATAAAGACTGGGTCCAGCCATATAAACAAAAAAACACTTCCCATGTAGGGCAGGAATAAGAGAACACCTGCCATACACACTTCAGCTTGTTCTCTCACTGATGCCTGCTGTCATTTTACAATCCTCATTGAGCCCCAGAGAGGTTTACCAGTTAGCTCCTGGCCACAGATCAAGCGGAAGATCCCTGTTTCAAACATAATGGTTTTATCTCCAGACAAAGCCCAAACCAATGATCGCAATTTTGAATATTGCTTGTTTGGGCTTCAGCATCATCAGGGATGCGTGGAAAAGGGGGAACCAGCTCCCAGACTTTCATAATCATCCATTCTAACAAATATTCACAAAGCCTTTTCAATGCAGGTGCTATACTTGGGACTCAGGAGCTGATCCCGAGCTGATCCTGAGCCAAGACTAGGTCACAGTTCTCCCAGTAACACAGTGCACAGTGAGAACAGGCATATACATGAGCAATTACATGTCTGTGCTGTGCAACTAAGTACAGGGCAACCTGCCCATCAGGGTCATTGGGAGATGCTCCCTAGAAATGAGTGATTTGTGAGAGGTATGATCCAGTCAAGAGATAGAAAAAAATGGCACAAATCTCCAAAAGGCCATCATTCAATAAGGCATGCTCTGAAAACATTGGAATCCATGCTGCCAAAGCCCATATGTCAACCAAACAGTTCCTGTGCCATCCCTCCACTCCCTCAAACATGCTCATGGAGCCAAAGTCCTGTTGAGTAGCTCACTCTTCTTGAACATTTCAAACTAAATTCTTCAACTCAGAAGAGGTCAGGATACAAGCACAGAGAATAAAAGTAAGAAGTATTTTGTGTCAGCCTAATCAAAATGTAGTTTGTTCCTCTCCAATATGATAAAAACACTAAAAGGTCTTTCCAAGTGTCTCAAACATCCCCTAAGTGGGCCAGTGGGAGGCTGGGGCAGAGAGACACTGCCAGCCACAGCCATGACAAGAAAGATGTAAGGTACTGGTAAGCCACGAGCCACATGGCAAAGTATAAATTTATAGAAATGGGCTCATTATAACAGTAAGAGCTAGACAATGTAGGCCTAAGCTAATGGCCAAGCAGTTTAAATAATATAAATGTCTGTGTGTTTATTTTACAAGTGGGTTGTTGGACTAACAGGGCTTGGTAGGGGCTGGAGAGAAAGTCTCCAACTACAAATGGCACCCAAAGTGAGGTTCAAACCCACGACCCTGAGATTAACAGTCTCATACTCTACCAACTGATATTGGTGAAATTATTAAGGCCACTCCACTTAGTTAAAAGGGAGGTTTATTTTGTGGGGTAGCTTACAAATGAAGGGATAGGTTGCAGGGTCTGGGAAAAGGATGACTCAGTCCAACGGTGTTCTCTGGAGAACTCTGCTGGTCTACCTCCAGCGTCCAGGGTCCTGGAACCAAGAGAAGCCTCTCCTCTCAATCCTGGGTCTTCAGCATCCTCCCTCAGCCCTGCCTTGTAGGCATGACCATTACCAAAGCCTCAATGGGGGTTGGAACTTCCAGGCCAAGGCTGGAATGGCTACCCACTACATCTCCCCCTTTTGTCTAAATAAGAAGGTTCTAACCTAATACAAGACTATATACAAAGAAATGGTTATCAAATATTGTCTAGGAGTAATGAGGGATAATGACCTAGATAAGTTGGAACTACAATCAATGCAAACAATATCAAGCAAAAAACACATACTAAAATCCAGGGAAGTCTAGAGTGTGAGTAGATGGCATGTTACAAAGACCATTCCAAAAGGTGTCCTATCCTAAAGAACTTGAGTCTAATATTTAACATATTCTATCTAAGATTATATATATATATATATATATATATATATATATATATATATATATATATATATAAAGTTGTAACTATAACTGCTAGTCTTCAACCTCATCAAAGACCTGAGAAGGAATATAATAAGGCCACAGGCCCATCCCACACATTCTACCCATGACTTCTGTATCCATCAAGGCCCCTATGCAGGTGATATTTAGTTATATCATGCAACATTTTGCCCCACAATCCTCAGTCCAGAACCTATGCTGGGGCAGCCCATTCCCTGCGGTAGCCTGGGTATTCACAGCAATACCAATGAAACACACATATGATAATTAAATTTGGTACAATTACTTTTCCAAATGATCACTGACACTCCATTGTTCTGAAAGTCTTAATCTTCAGAGCCTTCCAGATCCAGCCTGGCTCCTGGATCCAAATGAGACTTCAAAGAATGTAATTTATAATAACCACGATCCCTAATACACACTTTAATATATCCTTTCTTTGTTCTAGTCATTTGCTAGTATGATCCAGCAGAATTAGAATCCTCTGGGGTGATGAGCTATCTGTCCACAGTTACAGTCAGGGCTGTCACAGATATTCCACTGTGAAACTAGTACACATAAGTCACCCCCTGAATGGCACCAATGCAAATACTATGCCTTAATCTGCCATTAACTGTCTCCATAACCCTAGACTATATACTACAGGCACAGGGAAAGGACGAATATTGTTTAATCCTTTTTTGTTGATGTGAAATGTGCCCTGGACTCTGTCATGAAAAACCAGGCTAGAGGAAATACAGTATGAATGAGATGTGAGCTTCAATCTTGATGTGTACATGTGTGGCCATCCAGATGGAAGGTGGGGAAAGAAAGTGCCTGCTGTGTGCCAGGTGCCTTGCTGCTAACATGATGCACATGATCTCACAGATGAAACAGAATGAAACTAGAACAGGGGAATTCTATCCTCTTACTGTAGAGGACCTTGGAGAAGCTGCAGGGTTAATATACCTCACAGATGGCAGGCTAGGATTGGCAAATGTACCTATAGGATTATAATCTCAACCTCTCTCTGCAAAATGGAAAACCATAGCAGAGCACAGAACATCCAAGGTGAAGGGGTGGGGTGACCAGCAAATAGGAAATGACCTCCCTTGTCCAGAGAAAAAGACTTTCAGGAGGACAGGCTGGAGGGAGTCTTGGTCTCCACTGTGGGTGCCCTTTGGCAACTCCCGCCCCCGCAGCTCTCTGCCCTAACCCCTGTAGCTGTCCTCTTCTCTGATTTATTTCTGCTCCTTGAAAGAGGAGACATAACCACCCGCTTATCTCACAATCCTCAACCCCATTTTCTCTTATGAATAAGTAGTGCAAATGGAGAGCCTTTGTAAGACCGTGAGAGGGAAGGGTGGGTATTATCCCCTACCCCCCATTAAATTCTCTGTATACTTGAATCAAACACTATATTCCCCATCATACTTCACTATACAGCCTGTTTGCACCCCTTTGATTTACATAACACAATTCACTTCAGAACACATTTTCCAAATGTTACGGTTCTCATCACAGTACCAACTCACCTATAAAAATCCCAGGTGACAAAATAC
The DNA here is from genome assembly GCF_903995425.1 of Onychomys torridus. Lineage (NCBI taxonomy): Eukaryota > Metazoa > Chordata > Mammalia > Rodentia > Cricetidae > Onychomys > Onychomys torridus. Next base: position 8,845,609 of record NC_050451.1, on the reverse strand, counting down.
CATCAGGGACATCACCATCAGGGATCCTCTTCATAACATACATTTTTACCTCATTTACCAGAAGTGGAGAATACAGTTGGCATTTGTGCAGTGGCTTGGATACACCCATATTTTCAACAACGCCCTCTGCATCAGTTGGAATCCTCAGTATTCAGGCAGATTTGAATATGTATAACATTTCAAATCGGTAAGATCAGCACTGACATTTCAACTTAATCACTGTTACTACAGACGAGTAAAGTAATTCTGTTGCACTCATACATAAACAGCATTATCTTCTCATTTCCAAAAGGTACCATTTCGTGATCCAGGATACTCAGGGAATAATTTCATCTCTGCATGGGGGAGTGGGTGGTAAATGAGGAAAACCTAGCCCGGTCTCTGAGAGGCTGAATCTGATGATTAAATAATGCATAAATTACAGGGGAGGCCACAGACAGGGGCACCTCCAGAGACTGCTGGAGGCTTCCCCATTAGTTCTTAATAAAAGTTAAATAAATATCTTTTCTGCCCATGGGAATCCAGTTAGTTTCAGAACAAGACAACGAGGCTCTGAAATGGTGAGTCATTCTATAGAGTGAGACGGGAATTGACCATAATGCTTAATTAAGACCTATCCAGGCCCATGGCAAACAGCCTGGCTTTTTGTTTTGGTTTGGTTTTTGTTGTTTGTTTTTATTTTTATTTAAAAGTTGTCTATATATTTTGATCATGTTTTCCCCTCCCCCAACTCCTCCCTGGTCCTCCTCCCTCCCTGCCCTCCCAACTTCAGGCTTATCTCTCCACCTTTTGCAAACAAAATCAAGCCAGTCATATCCAGTTTTGCGCTTCCCTCAAGCTCCAGGTGTAAAGTGATTGGTGTACATTTCTTAAAGAAACACAGAGTCCCCTGATAAGTGTAGTTTCTTAGTAGATACACTGCTAAATCTAACAAATCAGTCCCTACAAGGTTCTAGAAATAACCTGGGGCCTTCACTTGACCATAAATGACATTTTTGGCAGGATTTGTAAGCCCTCATTGAGTACCGTGAGGACAGGGCAAGTCCAGCATAAATGGATTGTCTGGATCCCTTTAAGAGTTAGCTTCCTCAGAGTAGAGAAGTTTAGCCATCTGGACTTTTCCAGGTGACTCTTGGGTCCCATGGAGCCCCAGGATATGATGATAAACAGGGAAAGACTCAGTCCCATTTGTGCTCAGGAATAGCAGGCCCCTGGACTTCCCTCCAGCCTCTATGTTAGATGTGGCTTCAAGTCGGCCACCTTCTGTGCTAAGAATTCTGTTCCACTCTTGTAAGAGCAGGAGCTTCTATGGGTGCGTCTGCTTTGCTGTAGCCTGGACATCAGCACACATGAGTCAAAGACAAGAAGGGCATCACAGAAAACAAGCCAGTGTTGTACACTTTCAAAATTCAATGTGTCTATAAATGTGAAGGGTTGTCAGACATGCAGCATACATGTAGTGACAATTGTCTTTGGCCAAAGAAGACAGGACAAATTTCAATGGTACCTTGTTTTCATATTTTGCTGTTGCCATGTAGACCTTTATTTTAACTGAGATTTATTAGAATATAAGGTATTCAAAAGAGTATTGGCTACATCTTTTATTTGATATTCAAAATGGTCTCTTGTTATTGTGTAATTAATATGTCAGCATTCAAAGTGATACAACTGAGATTCAGAGATGTTGAATGACTAGTCCATAACAAGATGGTAGTTCATTAGGCCTACCAACGGCTACCAACTCCTTGCTCAAGAGCCTGGAAAGGGTTCTCAATTGTCCCTAAATGGCTCATCTTACAGAGCAATTGCACTAAAGGAGAAGACTTGGTCTTCAAGGCTCCTTCTGTTGTTCTGACCCTGCCAATAGCAGGGTTGGGGGCTGACTGATAGGTTTCACTATGCCTTTGCTTCCATGAAAATTTTAAAAGATTCTTTTGAAGTTGATGAAAAACCATACTCCAGCTGACTCACCTTAGACACAATGTCTTGAATGAAAACATAGAAAGCTAGGGTTGGGATATGATTGGTGTAGATTTGAGAAGTTTTTCAATTTTTACAGTAATCATAAATTAACAACACACTAGCAATGATGAGAAGCTAAATAAGGATTTTTGAAACTGCTACACAATTTTCAGTCTGCCATACCAACTGGGATGAACTAACACGACCTAATGTGTCATCAGTAACATGAACTTAATCCTGGCTATCGCTGGATAGAAAGCTACAAATTATTTTTATTACTCTCATCCTGATTCACCTGACTCATCATATAGAGGGTCACAGGTGAAGGGTCATCACAGCTGTTCATGGCATGCAAACACTGATGCAGGGACTCTGATGGGATGTAACAGAGCTCCAGGCATAAAATAATCATACTAACAATGAGGCAAAGGGTCAAGTCTTTCACCTCACATATAAAAGTAACTTGGGAGACATTTTCAAATTCTGTAATAATCATGAATTGACCAGACTAGCAGTGATGAGAAGCTAAATAAGACTTTGGAACTGCTAAACAATTTTCAGTCTGCCATACTAGCAGAGAGATTTAAATATCCTCCTACTTTCTCTGTAGAACTTAAATTCCAAAGATCATCTGAGGAAGATAGAATCCATGAGCAGCCAAAATAAAAAGAGTTAGGGGAGAAATATAATACAGAAGAACTATGCATCCACAAGTGTGGGGTAGAGGGGTGGAGGGGTGGAGGTGGGAAGTAGGCACACACATGTGTACACCAGGATTTGAACCAAAGACAGCACACAAGCTACATCTAGATAGGGGACTGCTATTGGACCACATCATCTTCCCTTTTTTTTAATGATTAGCATGATGATTTGCTTCCTACTAAGTAAATACTCACTTTCATACCTGATTTGGGGTTCATAGTTTCACAACTTCTGAAATTGCATATGTTTCTTATGTCTCAAAACCTGCATCTCTTTTTCTTGCAAAGCTAGTTAGAGAGAGGATTTTTTTTTTCATCCATATGGTGAGGATACGTCTGTCTACTCTTCCCCTGCTTCCTGTAATCAAATCCACATATGTGACTGCCAAATTACCGTGAGACCTAAAATTTCTTTATAATGAGAATTCTGTTCTTTAACAGAGCAGTAGCCCAGAATTCAGCTTCAAGAGAAACTGGCCTCCTCATGGACAGCTGTTTGTCTTATAGCAAAAGCGATAAGCAATACCTCCCTTCCTATTTCGTCTGCTGGGAAATGTACAGGTAGCTTTGTGAGCAAGGTAGCCATGACACAAACTCATACAATTTTCATTTATATGAGTCTATTTTCCTCCCACACCATCATCCATCCCAGCACTGTTTATTAATCCCTGTCCTTCATCATTATTGAGGCCCCAATTCCAACACTATTTTTTCTTTTCCTTCTTTCAATTTCACTAATTGACTCAAATTGTTTCATGAATCAGATTCATTTACAAACGCAGAAAAAGGCTGAAGAGATCTTTCAGTGTTAAGAGCACGCACTGCTATTGCAGAGGTCCTCAGGTCAGTTCTCAAAACCCACATCTATTATTCCAGAACTGTTACTCCATCTCTAGGTGAACCAACACCTCCATCTTCCATGAGCAACTATACCTATGTGTACATAAACACACAGAAAGAGACACAGACACACAGTGGTCAAAAGCATGCTTATTATATAATAGCAAAATAAGCCTCAGAAAGAAATGTGTAAGTAGAGAAACAGAACCCCAAAGTCCCACATCATTTTCGTTTTGCTGGAGTTTATAGTTGTAGTTAATCATTCTACCAGCAAGACTTGCTGTGTAGGAGAGAAGGAAAGGGGTCAAAGTGGAATCGGAGGAAATGAGAGGCATTTCTTCAGTTAAACTTTTATATGTTGACAACTGACTTCTACCCTCTATCTCAGAACTTCCCTTCTCAAATGCGGCCCCAACTCCACCTTTGCTAATACATTAGACTGTCGCTGCCTGTCCAGACTGACGGTAGAATCACCAGGCAGAATTTACAAAGTACGGGGATTCATGGAGCGTTCTCAGCTTACGGATGGCAGGGGCTGCTCTTAGCAACCCTGACCACAAAGGCCTTTCAGCCTTGACATGGCTGCTTGTTAGACAACGATCCTTTTGGTAACAGAGGCAGACCACAAAGGCTTGAGAAACAGCTTGAGAGATTCACAGTCACACAAAATAGAACAGGAACCACAAACACCAGAGGCTAGGCAAAAAAATTCTCGCATCTTAGGAAATTCCAAACCAAAATCCACTAAGACAGAATAGAAGTTGAGGATGCTTTTCTTCTGTAGCCAAACCCTTAGAACATGTGTAGAATATGAAATAGCCTACAAAAGGTGATACAATTACTGGGCAACCATCCAGAAAAATATTCCAATAGTGCACAGTCCAGTAAAACCGAGTTCTGAAAGGGTCAAAGATTTAAATGCATCCAAATGAAATTAAACTATATAAATACACACCTATGTGTGTATGTATACTGAATTAATTTACCAACTAGTAAATTCCCATAAGGCTTCTGTGTGTCCTTAGCTTGGCTAACCTCCAATTCTCAGCAAAGCCCATACCCCCACTAAACTTGAAAGCTAGAGTAGCCGTTTTTCATGGGAGCTGTGTTATCCTACCACCTTTAGATGAAAGGTTTTCTGGAGTTGAAAGGTCATAGGTTTCAAAGTAACATTTTCATGCTCCCTTCACTGTGGTTGAGCCTTCTGCCCCATTCCTCACCTCCCTCCATACTTGGAATTTTCTCAGCAGTTCCCTCTGGACTTTCATTGGCCTATATTTTACTATCTCTTTCTCTCTTAAAGAATTGGCTCCCAGTGACTTTTTTATACTTTCCTGGCTTCCACGTGTACTACTGGTTAAACTGGAATGTCAATGTAATGATACCTAATAATATTCTGTGATACTCATAGATGGGTGCCTAGCCCAGTCATCATCAGAGAGGCCTTATCCAGCAACTGATGAAACATGCAGACCCACAGCCAAACATTAGGGAATCCTGCAGAGGATAGGGAAAAGAATTGTAAGAACCAGAGGGATCACAGACACCACAAGAAAACCCACGGAATCACTAACCTGGGCTCATAGGGGTTCACAGAGACTGAGCCACCAACCAGGAAGCCTGCCTGGGACCAACCTAGGCACTCTGCATATATGTGGCAGTTGTGTAGCTTGGTCTTCTTGTGAGACTCCTAACAGTGGGAGCAGGGGCTGCCCCTGACTCTTTCTGCTGGCTTTCTAAACTCTACTCCTCATATTGGCTTGTCTTGCCCAGCCTTGATACATGGGGAGGTGCTTAGTCTTACCGAAACTTGATATGCCATGTTTTGTTGATGCTCATGAGAGGCCTGCCCTTTTCTGAACAGAAACAGAGATGGAGTGGATTGGGAGTAGGGACAGAGAGGGAATGGGAGGAAAAAGGACTGGATGGAGAGAAAAGAGGAGAAATTGAGGCCAGGATGTAAAATTTTTAAAAATAATTAATTTTTTTAAAAGTTGCCGTGGTCATGGTGTCTTTTCACAGCAATAGAATCCCTAAGACAAAACATCCTTGCATCTCTATGATAAAGCCTACTTGATAACAATGGATGGTCATTTTGATGTATTCTTGGATTTGGTTTGCAAATACTTTATTGAGTAGTTTTGCATCTTTGTCCATGGGGCAAACTTGTCTGTAATTCTCTTTCTTTGTTGAGTCTTTATGTGGTTTGGGTATCATGATGACTGTGGCCTCATAAAATGAATTTGGCAATGTTCCTTCTGTTTCTATTTTGTGGAATATTTGAGGAGTAGTGACATTTTCTCTTCTTTGAAAGTCTAGTAGAGTTTTGCACTAAAACCATCTGACCCTGGGCTTTTTTTTGGGGGGGGGGCTTTAAATGACTGCTTCTATTTCACTGGGGGTTAAAGGTCTATTTAAATTGTTTATCAGATCTTTAGTAACTTTGGTAAGTGGGATCTAGGGAGAAAATTATCCATTTCTTTTATATTTTCCAACTTAGTGGAGTATAGGGTTTAACATATAGCCTTATGATTCTCTGGATTTCCTTGCTGCCTGTTGTTATGTCCACATTTTCATTTCTGATTTTGTTCATTTGAATATTCTCTCTGTGTATTTGAGCTAGTCTGGATAAGAGTTTGTCTATCTTGTTGATTTTCTCAAATAATCAACTATGCTTCACTGATTTCTATATAGTTCTCTTTGTTTTTATTTCATTGATTTCAGCCCTCAGTTTGATCCTTTAAAGAACGCCAAGAAAAAACGAACAGCTGAAGGAAACAAAACTGTTCAAGACCTGAAAATGGAAATAAAAGCAATAAAGAAAACACAAAGTGAGGAATCCTGGAAATGAAAAATTCAGAAATGAGAACAAGAACTCAGAGGCAAGCTTCACCAACAGAATACAAGCGATAGAAGAGAGACTCTCAGGCATTGAAGATATGATAGAAGAAATTGATACATTGGTCAAAAAACCTTAAATCTAAAATAATTCCTGACCCAAAACATCCAGGAAATGTGGAACACTATGAAAAGACCAAACCTTTGAATAATCAGAATAGAAGAAAGAGAAGAATACCAGCTCAAAGGCCCAAAAAATATTTTCAACAAAATCATAGAAGAAAATTTTCCTAACCTAAAGAGGGAAATGCCTATAAAGGTACAAGAAACTTATAGAACATCAAACAGATTGGAGCAGAAAAGTCTCCTCATCACATCACATAATAATCAAAACACTAAACATACAGAATAAAAAAGGAATATTAAAAGCTGCAGAGGAAAATGATCAAGAAACATACAAAGGCAGACCTATTAGAATTACACCTAATTTCTCAGTAGAGACTCTAAAATCCAGAAGGGCCTGGACAGATGTGCTGCAGACTCTAAGAGACCATGGATGACAGCCCAGACTACTATACCCAGCAAAACTTTCAGTCACCATAAAATGGACAAAATAAGACATTCCACAATAAAGTCAAATTTAAACAATATCTAGCCTATCAACAAATCTGGCCCTACAGAAGGTACTAGAAAGAAAACTCCAAACCAAGAAGGTTAGCTACAAGCATGAAAACACAAGAAATAAATAATCTTACATCAGTAAAACAATTTTAACAAGATAAATTTTTAAAAAATAATTTTTCTGTATCAATGAAAAGAGGACAGTCAAATATGGTCTACTCTAGTTCTTTCCGAGGAGAACTGCAAGATCACTTGCTCTCTGGATGGAGTAAACCCAGCTGTTTATGGTGAGGCAGGGAAGGGACTGATGTCCATGCTTTTGGCAAAATCCTGACATCTCTCCTATGCCATCAAAGCTTGAGTACACTTCTCTTTGTGTGGCCTATTCTTTATCCAACTTTATCCAAGTTAAGGGACATAGAGTTGAGAAAGGCAGTCTGTGGTAAGATTCCAGCTACCTTTAACTACTGATTGTGAGTGATCATCACCTAATAAACCAAAAGTGAACATAAGGGACTATATCAACACTTTACCATTCCCCATACTATGAACAAGTGGTAGTGGCCTCAGTACCACCACGTCCATTTCCACACTCCACCCCTTCATATATGCACAGGTGGACAATGTGGTAAGTTGAATAGGAATAGTCCCCATGGGCTCATATATTTAAATGTGTGGTCCTTAGGGACTAACACTACTGGACAGGTACTAGGAGATGTGGCCTTGTTGAAGTAAGTGTGTCACCGGGGGTAGGCTTTGGGGTTTCAAAAGCTCAAGCCAAGCCCAGTGGCTCTCTCCCTGCTGTCTGAGGATCCAGGTGTAGAACCTTCAAGCTATTTCTCCAGCACCACATCTGCTACATGCAGCTATGCTTCCCACCATGATGTCAACAGACCAAACCTCTGAACTGTATGTAAACCCCAAATAAATGCTTTCCTTCATAATAGTGGTCATGGTCATGGCGTCTCTCCACAGTAAGAGCACTAAGACAGACACTACCTCATCAGTCCTATCAACTTTTCCCTCTGCCTTAATAATTGACTCTCTAGACTACAGAGTTGGTGGTACCCTCAGAATCAGCGGGAGGTCTAAGGTGGTATTGTCAAGGGCCAAGATTTCCTCTTTCCCTGTGTTCTTTCTTCCATGACCCTGAAATCTTGTGAAAAGTGCTTTGTCAATTGGGCAAATCTACTCACACCTGGGATATGCCCTCAGAACCCCTGTCAAAGTGGGTTCCAATTCTGTTGAACTTTGAAGCCCCCTGGAAGTCGTTATAGCAGACGGGAGCTGGCTGTCACTGCCAAATGTATGATTTAAGGGGGATTTTTAAAGACTCCCAGGTGATTCTAATATCCAGCAGCATCTAAGGACCTTTATCATATTGCTGTCTTATTTTATGTCTTTGACATTCTTAACATCTGTCTCCCTAAAAATTGCACTCTAATGAAAAAGGAAGCAAAGATTCAGATAGCTGCAAATACCTAACTTGAATTGATCTTGATCTGCTAAAGAGATTTTCCAACTGGTCATACCTCAGGAAAAGAGAACCACTCCCAAGAAATCTCTTTGTTCCAGACAAGTCAGAATGAGAACTGGTGGCTGCCATAACTCAGTACAATCTGTTGTTCAGCATTAAAGACAGGACACTGGTCATCATTCTATACCCCAAAGTGAGATAACAGGGAACGAAATGAGCACAGGCTGAATTCATCCCCCAAGCTCATTTCAGCTCGTAGGTTATTGTCATTGTCTTTGTCAGGGTTTCTATCGCTACAATGAAACATCATGACCATGGGGAGGGAAGGGCTTATTTGGCTTACACTTCCACACCATAGTCTATCACTGAAGGAAGTCAGGACAGAAATTCAAGCCAGGCAGGAACCTGGAGGCAGGAGTTGATGCAGAGACCATGGAGGGGTTGCTTACTGGCTTGCTTCCTCTAGCTTGCTCAGCCTGCTGCTTTCTTACAGGATCCAGGACCAGCAGCCCAGGTATAACACCATCCACCATGGGCTGGGCTCTCCCCCATTGATTACTAATTGAGAACATGCCTTACAGATGGATCTCATGGAGGCATTTGCTCAACTCAGGCTCCTTCCTCTCTGATGACTCTACTTGAGTCAAGTTAACAAAACCCACAGCACAGTCATGAAATACATCCACTCATTCAACTAGTTTTGGGTTATCTCAAGGTCAAATTCTGTTGCTCATTTGGCCTGTAGGAATAGAAAATGCCCACATGGATCTCAAAAGATGGGAAAATGGAAGATAAAAACAGGAGCCAATGCAGTCAGTGGTGCCATGGAGGAAGAAAGGGGTCCTACGGTGCATTTATGTGAAGCACCAGCTCTTAAGGGAAATGCCAGGGGAGGCCCCGAATGGAGAGTGGGCCATTGAGAGACAAGAAAATAAACAGGTAGCTCAGTGAGGCTGAGGTGGGAGGTGACAGTGGATGTCACCAGGCAAGATAGCTATGAGAGTCCAGTTTGTCTGTAGTTTTCAAAATAATCCCCTGCAGAAATATATACAGTGTTTCCTCTTCTCTACTTGTCATCCTATACCCTCTGAAGACACAGATGAACAGAAAGATGGGGTCCTGGCCTCAGCAAGCTCAGATTCTATTGTGTGTGGGGGGACTTCTCAGAAATAAATTCAGGGCCAGAGACAGCATGCCATACTTGCTATGAAAATGATTTGAATTTTAACTTCAAGTCAATGGGAAATCAAGAATTCTCAACTGCATAGAGTCCTCAGAAATTTGTTTTAGTAAAGCAGGGAGCTAGAGATGAAGTCACCAAAAGGCCATGAGGCCTGTCATAGACACTGGGAAGAGGATGCAACCAAGTCAACATCCCTTGAAAACAATCATCTTTTAAAGGAAGCTGGAGAGACGGACGAGAAAACACCAGCCACTTAAGTACAGAATAGTTCTAGAAATGTCTTAGATGTCATTTTCGACATATCCTCAGTGAAGTAAAATACTTTTCTCTCTGCCTTCTGTTTGTTTATAAAAATCCCAAGTGGCTGCTGGAGACAAAAGAGAGAGAGAGAGAGAGAGAGAGAGAGAGAGAGAGAGAGAGAGAAACTCAGCTGCTGTTCAAGGAAGAGAAATGTGCAGTTCTAGAAAGCCTGCCCAGAAACACTGTGACTTGTTTGCTGCTGTTTTGTATTCTCTGAAGGCTCCAGGCAAGCACAGAGAATAGAGGCTCAGGCATATTTTGTTCTCCTGCCCCACTCTACCAGAAAACTCCCAAACTTGCTTTGAGAGAGAAGTCTGTGAAGGGCAAAAGGCAACCTACTGAGCTTTCCTAACAAGTGTCTTTGCTGCCCTGGGTTTGGGGGACACCTACTGTGTGCTCTCCACATACCTACTATGTGCTCACAGCCTAAACACACTGCTTCTGCATAGATCAGGGCAAAGATGAAGAGAAGGATCAGCTCTGCTGCAAATCAGGAAAGACAGGCTCAGGTGCTCCTCTCTGCCCAACCCAGGCTTTTCTATTTTAATTAAAGCATGTTGAACACCAGAAAGATTGGACAGCGTTTGACAGTGTTATCCGCGCTACAAGCTGAAATGTGAGGAGGTTAATTATATTGTCTAAAGAGGTCCTAACTGCCCCTTGCAGGCATGTTCTCCTATCAGTTTGCCCCCGAGGAAGCAGCCAGTAATGATTCCTGATCTCACCCAGTATACTACAGAGCAGCTGCCTAGACACAGCTGGGAAGGGAAAGGGGGAACTTAACAGGGATGGTCAGTGGCTGGGAACACGGCACTGCTTTCAGGCAAAGGGTCTTCTGCATGAGCACTTTGTTGGCTTTGGACACTGAAAGAGTACAATAAAAGAGAGACACCTGCCAGGACAAGGAAGGGGTGTCCTCCAAGGCCCCCACTGGAGGGTCATCCCTGCCTCACTGGCACCTGAGTTCTCATGGCTTCACTGGCACCTCCCCTCTTCTGCCAGAGCTGGGGCTTCCCACAACAGTTCTTCAGAACCACTTTCTTCCTCTGTGGCAGGCCTGATTCCATCATTTTCTGCTTCCATCTCCTCATCTCCTGAGACCCACAGTGGACAATGGTGTGTAGATTCCGCATCTGTCTCCTTTCCACAGACTAACTTAGGTCCCTGTCCCCTCAGCCAAGCCCAGTGTGCAGCTAATGGTGAACTGGATAAATCAGGGGACAAGAAGTTCCACCTAGCACTGTGCTCAGGCCTGAGTGGCTTTGGACCCTCGTCTATATAGCCCACAGCTGCAAAGGACCCTCACCTATACAGCCCCACAGCTGCAAAGGACCCTTGCCTACAGAGCCCACAGCCACAAAGGACCCTCACCTATACAGCCCACAGCCACAAAGGACCCTCACCTATACAGCCCACATCCACAAAGGACCCTTGCCTATACAGCCCACAGCCACAAAGGACCCTCACCTCTACAGCCCACAGCCACAAAGGACCCTTGCCTATACAGCCCACAGCCACAAAGGACCCTGGCCTACAGAGGCCATAGCCACAAAGGACCCTCACCTCTACAGCCCACAACCACAAAGGACCCTTGCCTATACAGCCCACAGCTGCAAAGGACCCTGGCCTACAGAATCCACAGCCACAAAGGACCCTTGCCTATACAGCCCACAGCTGCAAAGGACCCTTGCTTACAGAGCCCACAGCCACAAAGGACCCTCACCTATTCAACCTACAGCTGCCAAGGGCACTTGCTGCATGGAAAAGAGTATGGTTTTTTTCCCCTTATGGCCTGGTTTTTTAGGAAGAAGGGTATTTTTGTCATTGTCACATGCTCATAGTGATTAAAACCTACCCAGTTGCTGCCATGGGACTCTACTGGGAGAAGATGGGGACCCCATAGCTGCTGTCATAGCCAGTTAGGATTTCCTGGGGAGTGATGGCTTGTACTCAGCATCTCTTCCATTTTGACCATTGCTCCCTTCTGAACACTTGACAGTATGCCTAGATGCAATCCCCTACACCCCACAGGCTCCAGTTCCTATTCTCTGTCTCTCATCTTCACATGGACACAGGACGTCAACTTCACAGGTAACAGAGACTTCACACGGTGGCTGTCCAGGTTCTGTGTGTATTTTGAGTCCAGGCTTTGAGCACTTGGTGCCTCCTGCCATATCTGCTGCACCATGGGGACCAGAGGCCAGTTTTCAACTTGTCACAAGTTCTTCACAGCCCTGTGATGAAGGCCAGCTTGGATCACATTATGGGCAGGGCCAGGGCCAAGTACTACCAAGGAAGAACTAGTGTTATACAGAGGGTGAGAGCCCAGACTTCAGCCCACACCATTGGGCATAAGTCCTATTGTTCCCAATGACTGACTCTTCATGGGATTCCAAAGCATGTTGCTTGGCTTAAATCAACTTCAGTCCACCCACCACTAAAATGTGGACCATAAGCCACCCCTGTAAGGTCCAAGACTCTGCATGGACAATGTGGTAGGCAAACAACAAGCTGAATATAAGATTAGATAAACCAACCATGCTCATGAGTCCGCTTCCTAAAGGCAGTCTGAGACAAGTCTCTGCCCGTCAAGTGGTGTGGCTCCAGTGAACCGCACTGCCCTGTGCTTCCAGGAGAAAGAGGTCAAAATGGATTCCTAATAGCAGAGGCTAAGCCACAGTGCTATTGTGAAGATTACATCAGTTTTTGGATACAAAGTAGTGTGATGAATTCCGAGAAGGTAGCAAGTATTTGGTAAGTACTTATTGCTATCTGGATCTCCAGAGGGCACGGCCTTGTGTAAAGAGGCAGTGGGGTCCTATGTAGTCAAGCATGCTTGGAAGCCCCCTTCACAGATGTGAGCAATGGCCTGGCTCTGGAATGCCTGAAGCCCACATTTTCTGAGTCACAGAAGTTTCCTCCGGTGCCTGGGTGCCTGCAGAACTCTGAGGCTTCCCTGGGCTCCCCACTAAAAGCAATGTGAGGCGGAAGGTACCTGTGAGGTGAGGAAAAGCATTTGAACCTCTGCTCTCATGTAGACTGTGAAGGCAGCAGAACTAGTTTTTAAAAGTCACTATCAAATCAAAGATAACTTTTTCTCTACTAGAAAGAAGCAAAAAAATAATTCTCCTGGATTCTTAAGTCATAATATCATTTAGGGAAGAATGATCTTGTTCAAATATTGAGACACCTCTATATGTCCTCACAATGTTGCATGAGTACTATTGGTACTGCCAGAAATGCATCCTTTGTCCTCTGAAATCCATATGGTTATTTTTGTAGCATATTTCTGATGAATGAATAACCTTTTATTTTGCAAAATATGACACTTTAACTATAGAAGCTGAAATATAGTAGTGACAGGCCAGTTGAAAATATGCAACTCAGATAAGAAAATGCCACCATGATTTAGAAAGTAGTTTTAACCCTTAGCTCATGGGGTACTTTTTGAAGGGCTTGCCTGAGAACACATGAATTCATTACTTTAAATCTCTTGACTAAAACTGTAAATATTTGTTTATTTTATTATTTTATATTTATGTGTGAGTAGCTGCATATGTGTATGTGTACCATGTGGGTGCCTGGTGCCTGCAGAAACCAGAAGAGGGTATTAGATGCCCTGGAAATGATGGAGTTACAGGTGGTTGTGGTCTAACTAATGTGGGTTCTGGGAATGAAACCCAGGTCTTCTGCAGGAGCAAGTGCTCTTAACCGTTGAGGTATCTCTCTGCCCTTAAAAGACTTCCGAAAATACTTAATTCATGCCTGGATTTGTGTCATGCATTGTACATACAAGGATTCCATTTGTGTGTGTGTGGGGGGGGTGTATACATGCATTTGTATATGTGCATGGATGGGTGTGTGTACACATCCATTTGTATATGCACATGCAGGGCGGGGTGGGGGTTGAGGTTGATGTCAAATGTCTCCCTCAATCATTCTCTGCTTTACTTTTTAAGATAATGTCTTTCACGGAACTGATTCAGCTAACTGGCCAACCAGAATCCTCTCTTGTCAGCCTTCCCTAGCTCTCGGAGTACAGATACACACTCAGCTTTTTCAGTGGGTGCTGGGGATCAAACTTTAGATCTCATGCTTGTTCAACAAGCACTTTCCTGGCTGAGTCATCTCCTCAGCCTCAAAGGATCACAATTTAAGCCTAAGGAATGGAAAGTATTCTTTTTATTTTCCTACACAGAAACAGAGATGTATTGCACATTTAAAAACCTAGTTCAAAGTCACAAGCCAATAATAGCTGGGCACAGATTTGAACTCAGGAATATGTGGTCTTTAAAAAGACCACCTAAATCAGTCTGTCTCCAAAAACGTCCTATAGAGAATGCTGGTTCTTTAGGAGGTCAGTCATTCCCAATAGTTAAACATTTGTTTGACCTATTTTTGTTAGTCTTTTGTCTCAAAATTAATCTTCCTAAAGGCACAAATTACAAGTTTAATTATAATAAATCCAAATTAATGTTCTCATAAGAATTTCATAACATTCCTAAACTGAAAAGCCAGCTAGGTCAGGGAGCCACAAGCACAGCACAAAGTGATAATGACAGTAACAATACTAATTACAACGCTTAACAATTAACACGCAGACCAGCAATGTGTGTGGGGGGCGGGGGGTATGCACACACATGCACACAGTAGTCTAAACCTACATCATAACTGAGGAAATTCTTGGAACAGTGATGATCGATGCCTCTCAGGAGACCTCTGCAGGGGGACCATTATTGTCATCATCATTATTATTATTGTTATTGGTGTTGTTATATTGAGCGCTTGAAAGTAATGTTTCTTCTTTTCATTAACAAGTATTTATTGAGTACGTCAGGTCCTCCAAACCCTGAGGACAAACAAACCTAGAGCAAATCAGATCACTGCACCTCTCCACACTGCTGCCTAGTGTGGGGAGACAGGCCAAGCCACACAAGTCAAAATGAACAGTTCGTTAGCATGATGGCTGGCATGATGCATCAACGGAGGAGGCACCAGGCGCCCGGACACAGTCCTTCTCCTGGGTGCTTTGGATCAGTTTGTCATTTCAGTCAGTACCCTGAGCAAAGCAGGCTTCCTCTACAATGCAGGTGGACTTAGCCACTCAGGTGAAGCTTTAAACAGAACAAGAAACCCAACCTTCTTCAGAGTAAAGAATATTCTCCACGTCTGCTGTCCTTCCAATGGGAACAGAAGCTTTTCCCTGCCTTCACGATCAAACCGCAGTTCCAGCTCCTCCTGAGTCTGAATACTGGAGCTTATACTGTTAGCTCTCCAGGGTCTCTGGTTTACCAACTCACGGATCTCAGGATTCCTCAGCCTACATTTTCTTTCTTTTCCTTATTCTTCTCTCATACATTAATTACATCCTGGCCACAGTTTTCCCCTCCCTCCACTCCTCGAAATCAATCTATCTCTCTCTCTCTCTCTCTCTCTCTCTCTCTCTCTCTCTCTCTCTCTCTCTCCCTCCCAGATCCACTCCTCCTCCATCTCTCCTCAGAAAAGAGCAGGCATCCCCAGGGATTAAAAACTGAACACAGAATAGCAAGTTGCAATAAGACTGGGCACAACCCCTCATGCCAAAGCTGGAGGAGGCAACCCAGCAGGAAGAAAAGGGTTCAATGAGTAAGTGAGAGAGCTAGAGAGAACCCCCTCCCACTGTTAGGAGTCCCACAAGAACCCCAAGCTACACAACCATAACACAAATGCAGAGGACCTAATACAGACCCATGCAGGTTCTGTGACTGTCACTCCAGACTCTGTGAGCCACCATGAGCTCCACCTAGTTGACCCTATGGGCTGTGTTCTCTCGGTGCCCTCGACTCCTCTGGTTCCACTCCTCCCCCTCTTCTGTGAGGTTCTCCAACTGTCACCTAATGTTTGGCTGTGGGCCACTGTGTCTCCTCCCATCGGTTGTTGGATGATGCTTCTCTGATCACAACTGGGCTAGACACTGATCTATGAGTATAGCAGAATATCATTAGAAATAATTTCATTGACGTGTGTGTGTGTGTGTGTGTGTGTGTGTGTGTGTGTGTGTGTGTGTGTGATATGTTTGGTTCTACCCTAGGTCTCTGGGCTATCTAGCCTCCAGTTTCTGGCCATCCAGGTAGTGTCAGGCGTGGGCTTCCTCTCATGGCATGTGCCTGAAGCTGTACCAGTCATTGATTCAGCCAACGTTCTCATTCTCTCTACCTTTCTTCTCCCTACTTCTTCCCCTCTGCCTCATATAGGATCTGGCTCTTTGGTAAAGCCCTAGAACACTAATGTGAGTTACCATGTGGAGGTTTGAATGGGAATGGCCCCTATTGGCTCATAGTTTTGAATGCTTGGTTCTCTGTTAGTGTAATTGTTTGGGAAGGATTAGGAGGTGCGGTCTTGTTAGAGGATGTATGTCACTTGAGACAGGCATAGCTCATGACCTTCTCAGTTAGCTCTTTCTGTCTCTTGCTTGTGGAGTGAGATGTGAGTCCTTGGCCATTGTTCCACAGTCATGCCTGCATCCCACCATGGTCTCTGACATTACGGCTTTGGAGTCTAACACTTTGGAACTGTGAGCTCCCAAATAAATGCTTTTTAAAAGTTGCATTCCTGTGGCCATGGAGCTAACACATTCCTTCCCTATTATAATTGACTATAACCATGCAAATGATGAGTCAAAGGAAAGCCTTCCTCCCTTAAGTTGCTTTGGCCAGATAACTTGTCATAATGATGAGCAAAGTAACTAATATACATACAAAAAAAATGATGCCAAGAAGTTGGGACTCAGGAAATGTCTCAGAGGGTAAAGGGTTAGCCACACAAAGGACTTGTATTGGATCCTTATCTGCCCCCTATGTAAAGCTAGTCATGGTTGCATGGACCTGTAAATCCTGGAACTAGGGGGGTGGAGGCAGGAGGACTCCTGGGACTTGCTGGCTAACTAGGTTTTGTGAGAGACACCATCTCACAAATTAAGGTGGAAAGCAATTAAAGATGTCTAACATTGACATTTTGTTCCAATGCATACAGACATACATGTATATCTTCTAACACATACACACACAAACATGTATACAAACACATAAAGCCAACAAAAATGACATCAAAATAAAAAAGTGTTGATTTTATGATAGAACTGGGTAGTTCTTAGGCCTTTGGAGCTAGTTTCTGGGAGGGATATGGAAGAATTTGAAGCTCTAGACTAGAAAAGCCCTGGAATGCTAAAGGCAATGCTTACTAGGAACAGTATTGTGGACGCTAAGAAGACCACAACATTAAGGAAAATATAGACAGTGGAGCTCATGAGACGCCAGAGTATGACATGAGGAATCAGACTAGAGGTCATTTGTACCACATAAAGCAAAGCACCTGGATACATTCTGAAACTGTCCTAAAAGTTTGAGTGGGACTGATTTCAAAAGCAACAGACTAATTTGTTTGGCCGAGGAAATTATATAGAAGTTGTATCATTTTTGATACTACTAATTGGTCTTACTCAGGTTTGCAATGACATAAAGCAACAAGTGGAACAGAAGATATGAAAGGTTTACAGTTGGGTGAGAAAGGAACAAGAGTAAGTTTAAGCTGCAGACATACCAGGTACAGACAAAGTACCAGGAACTATTAATGTTATACACATGTAGTTAAAGAAAACTCATGAAGTCTGCATAGAGATAATAGAAACAGCAACTAGAGACCAATATCCCACCAATCAAAGCCTATAGGATGGAAAAAGCAAATTCATTTGAAAAGAGAATGCCTGATGAGAATTCAGTTTCATCAGTTCCCTGCTTGAAAAGCATCTTCAAGGGAAGTATTTTTATACTTTCATCTTCCTAGGCAGCAGAGGCCATTTTATTTCACTGGGCATGAGCTAAATCTCAAACTGGAAACAGAACATGGCATTGCTCATGTGCTACTGGTTTTACAAGCATGCAAAAACAGAAGAGTAGCTGGGCAGTGGTGGCGCACACCTTTAATCCCAGCACTCGGGAGGCAGAGGCAGGTGGATCTCTGTGAGTTTGAGGCCAGCCTGGTCTACAGAGCAAGATCCAGGAAAGGAGCAAAAGCTACACGAAGAAACCCTGTCTCAAAAAACCAAAAACCAACCAAACAAACAAACAAAAAAAAAAAGAAGAGTAATGGGGCTCATGGAGGCTTGTGCCAAGATTTCAGAAAGCTGCTGTGGTCAGGCACTATATGGCAAAGTCAGATTCCCTCTAAGAAAACCATGAGATGCTATCATGTGTGTGTAAAGCATAATTTGTAATGGAGACTCCAGGATGTTGGACCATACCACAGTATATCTATCTAGGAAAGCTGCAAGCACAAAGCAGAGCTGTTCCAAGAGATAAAAATTCAATATGCTACAGGCAGTAGAGACTGGGGTAGAACTATCCAAGATGAACATTGCAGACGATGCTGCCACAGATGCCAGGTACAGAGTTGCAAGGTTTAGAGTTGCACCAATAGTTTTCAGTCTTGCCATGGTTCAGCCTGTCTCCCTTCCCTTCTTTTCAAATGGGACTGCTTACTCTTACACCTCTGTATATTGGAAATATGTAAATTGGATTTTCCAGGGATTACAGTGAAGGAATGATTTTAGGTTTCATGAGATTCTTTGGGCAGCATTGGGATGGAAAACCATGGCACCTTCTGAAGCTGAAGTATATGTATTTTACATCATAAGATGGCCTATAGGGCCAGGTAGAGAATGTCAAGGTTTAGTGAAAAAGCCCCTATAGTCTCATTTGTTTGAACAGTTAGCCCCTAGGTAGTGACATTGTTTCGGGAGATTGTAAAGCCTAGCTGGGAGGACCAGGTCACTGGAGTGGGTCTTATGAGTTATACAGCATGGCCCCACTTCTAGATCTAATCTCTCTATGCCTCCTGAGCCACACAGGTTACAACAGTCATGCATTTTGAATAATAATTGATTGTATCCCTTCAAACTGTGAGTTAATACAGATATTCAACCTCCCTTAAAGATATTCTGTCAAACATTTTGTCATAGCATCAGGGAATTGCACTAATTCAGCAGGGTATTGTGACAATGTTTATATAAGCGAAGGTTCTACTAGGCACAAATCCCACTTTAACTATGAGGTGGTCTGAGTGGTACCACTGGCTTAGACAGTCACTCTTCCAAGGTGCTGTGAGTGTGCACACATGCACGCACTATGATCACTGGGATTCTTTCATTAAGCATTGTTAGACCCATTTTACTCTGAAAATATAAAGACATCATAACACACTTGCATAGGTCAAAATAAAACCTTCCAAGAGTGCCCAGGGAAGAAAAACTTCAAGGAAAACTAACTAAGACAAAGACTAAAGTTGTACAGAATAACTGACTAAGGGGCAAGACATACACACAGAGTCAGGGGAGGCAGGGGAACTCATCTGAACAAGGTCATATAATCTTTAACTTCCATGTAAAAGATGCGAGACTGTGAAGTACCTGATCTCTACCATGTCAGTATTTCAAAACAAAATATTCTCTTGATGGGGAAAAAAGGATAACATATATTTTTTTAAAAAAATTGAAACACGGGAATTTTCTAAGAAGAATCATTTTGGAGGGTTTCTGGGCCTAGAATCATCTAGATGTTAAAATCTTGGTAGATGTTCATTATAGAGTTATTAGTTCTCATGATAACACTGGGTCAGGTTTATCTCTGAGTATTTGAGGGGTCACAAGCCTTGACTATAGAAACAATCCACAAGCCCATATGCATGTTCTCCTGCCACAGATGTATCTATGGATGTTAACAAAGCTCCAAAGAGAAGGTCAAGGGCCATGAGGATGAGGGTAGGGGGAGGGTTTCTGCAGAGAGCAGAACCCAGTCCAGTGGTAAGGCAGAGGTACTCACAGAGGCTTCCCTGGATCCCTGCACTTCACATAGTGCAGAGAAACACTTCTCTGATATAGAATATTAGTTTAAAATGTTAGATTGTTTATGTTGCAGAATATTTGTTTAATGGTGTAAAGATGTGCTGCATTCTTTTATGTTACATTTTTTTTTAACTCTGTAAAGCTGTGTTGCTTTGCCTGCATAAAACACCTGATTGGTTTAATAAAGAGCTGAATGGCCAATTGCTAGACAGGAGAGAAAAATAGGGCTGGCAGGCAGAGAGAATAAATAGGGCTGGCATGCAGAGACAATAAATAGGAGGAGAAATCTAGGCTCAAGAGAAGAGTGAGGAGTGAGAAAAGGAGAAAGAGAGGAGGACACCAGGGACCATCCACCTAGCCACACAACCAGCCACAGAGTAAGAAAAAAGAAACATATATAAAATAAAGAAAGGTAAAAAGCCCAGAGGCAAAATGTAAAGAGAAATGGGATAATTTGAGCTAGAAAACCTAGCCACAAACAAGCTAAGCTAAGCCAGGCATTCATAAGTAAGAATAAGTTTCTGTATATCTATTTTGGAGCTGGGTGGTGGGCCCCTAAACAATAAACACACACACACACACACACACACACACACACACACACACACACACACACACACTACACTTCTATCTCCTATCTACAGTGGGAGTGCTTTCTGCATTTTTTCCTGACCTGTTTCTTAGACTGTGGGTTGTGTGGTTGTGGGCAACAGC
The DNA here is from genome assembly GCF_903995425.1 of Onychomys torridus. NCBI lineage: Eukaryota > Metazoa > Chordata > Mammalia > Rodentia > Cricetidae > Onychomys > Onychomys torridus. The sequence continues at coordinate 8,825,096 of NC_050451.1, read as the reverse complement.
TGGAGGCAGCCAGGGACACATATTTGCTTGTTTTTATCATCACAAATTGCAGTGCCTTTAGAAGGCTATTGTAAAGTCCAGTCTTTGGATGAGATCAGAATAGGGTGTCTGCTACAACATGCTAATGTGCATGCTTTGCAATAGAATAAAGGCAAAGCATTAACTGATGGATTCTCAGAAGGTCTATCTGTAACTGAATGCTGTAGCTGATTACCAAACAGTTCGTGGTAGTGGTGGTGGTGGTGTGTGTGTGTGTGTGTTTCCTTTTGTTTCTGGTCAGAATATGGTCGGATTCCATTTTCAACCTCCCTTCTACTCTTGCACAGCCATGTGATTGAATTATGCTCTATGATATGTGACAAATGACACTTGTTAAGCCTGGCCATGCTACCTCCAGGAGATGCATGATGCTTTACTTTATCTGAAAAGGGATATCCTCACCCTTTATTGCTTGGCAAGAAATAACACAAGTCTGGGACCCAGTATGACTGAAAGGATTGCATTCATGCACATACACAGGACACAGACAATGTACAGTAGACAGTACACACATCCACTGTATGTACACATCTATACCACACACACACACACACACACACACACACACACACTCGCACACACACACACACACACACACACACACACACACACACACTACATTCATCCAACCTTCCAATATAAGGACCCATTATATTACACTTTATAAACTGATTTTTTAAAGTAAGTCATTCTCTCAAGCAATGATCTTTCCCAGAATGATATGGGCATTGAGTCCTGACTCACAGCAAGCTGCCTAAATCAAGGCCAGCCTAAATTACACAGTGTCTTGTTCTATCACTTTTACACTGCTCATGAAATACTCATTAGGCCTCTACCATACACCAGATGCTGCACCTGGCATTTGAGAAACTTGGTGGGGATGACGTTATCCCTGTTCCCAAAGAGATTTATAACCATACCACAGTGGCCGGAGTTGGCCCACGAGGGTCCCTTCTCTGCTCTGGTTTTAGGCTTGAGGAGGAACTGAAGTCTAGAATGGACCTGATAACTCTTCTTTCTAAGTGACTCAGGAACCTACCTACTTGCAGGCCATTGGAGTCTAGGGGAAGTGGGGTGTCTGTGGGAGGGCAGTAAAGGCTCTAAAGTTACACAGTAGAACTGCTCGAGCCTGGAGGTGGAACTGCCCCCACTTCTCCCTCCACTGTGCCACCTCACTCAGGGGCTTATTTCCACTGGCAGTCTCCCTAGTGCACATCCACATTTAGATAAGTGGTACTAAAATAAAATGGACTATAATTATTGTTATAGATTACCGTAATTACAGACAAGGAAAGGGCCGATTAGATTAACACTCCCTCCCCGCCTCCCCAGACAGACTAGCTGATTGAAGGAGATTTGTGCAGAACACAATAAACATGCTGCGAGCTTTAGCTGCCACTATGACCTCCCAGGGTCCAGGCAGCAAAGGGCAGGGCCACAGAGCAGAGGTGGTAGGAGGGAAAAGCAATCAACCTGAAACTAACCCCGTCATTAGGGAGGAGAGTCTCTCACCCTCCTGCCTGGAGGTCATGCCCATGCAAACACCAGGATCGTGGCAGGGCTGGCCCTGCCTGGTACATTCTAACCTAAACTGCTTGATGGGTAGGGGCCCTCCCACCTGTCTTCCTGCTCTGGATTCTATCTACATTGGAGTCATGTACACCTGCTGGCCTTGTATCTAACAAGAACAGCAGTGACATTGGGTAAGTAGCTTCATTGTCTACATAGGTCAGATGGAGAAGTCATTCCCATTCATGTGATAGTGTAGTGAGATCACAGACAATGTCCAGGGCAGACAATGCCTGGGGCGGGGAGGGAATCTCAGCAAAAATGTCTGCCCCTTCTTTTGCCCTGGCCGTTCTGGGGCCCAGCCAGATCTGCTGGCGCTCTTGTCCTTACTACCCCAATCTGATCAATGTGCCCCCTTATGGAAGAACTTGAGCTACCACTACTTTGTCTATAACATCTACATTGTGCCCTTCCTCTCATCCCCACAGTAGTATTGCCACTGGCAAGGCCCATTCCTGATCCTGGGTTCCAAGGACAAGCTTTCATATTATTACTTACTCATCCTTCCTGGAGGCCTGTTCAGGATCTCTCAGCAGGATATGGTAGAATAACAAATAACTCTTGCCCAACCAGTCCCATAACCCAATATTTTAGGGCTACCCATTCGTGTGAATCATGTTGGTGCCAAGCTATGCCCAGCCCAGCAATTGCCCACTAGCTAGAGCTTTCCACAACCCATAACAAATTGCTCCCCAGCCACACTAAATGTGTGTCCACTGCTAAGGCCCCTCTCTTGGCCTCCTTCCTCTGCTCTGTATCATAGATACCATGACAAGTATTTTCCTCTAAAGTTTCTTCCAACAAATGACGACACTCTAGTCCAGGGTCTGAGAAGGTCCTCTATGGCTCACAGAATTTGCTCCAAAAGCATTCTCCAGGGATCGGCCCTAGTTAAGCTCTCGGCTCCTGTCTCCTATCGCTACTGCAAAATGCTTATCACATCCCAAGTGTCTGCTTGCTCATTGGTCACCCTCTAGAGACTATAAAGTCATGAAAATAGAAGTGATTTTGACTTTTAATTACCCTTTAGCCGAGTGTCTGACACACAGCAGACACCAATTAAGACTTGATGAATTAATGAAAAAGTCAGGAGTTATTGGATGCCTAGAAGCATCTGGACTTTTACTTTCTTGATTTACTTCTTCTGCATGGGGAAAATTTTCAGTAGGGTTGGAGCCAGAGGTGCAGGGAGTCTTCTTAGAGGCAAGGCTCATCAAGGTACTAGGTGGAGAGAAGATAGTATCATTGCTTCCAGTGAAGTGAGGGAAGGAGGGATGGAAGGAGAGAGAGAGGAGGGGAGAGAAACAGAGGACCCTGTGTTTCTCTGATAAAGCACTTGAGCTGAAAACAACTCTGAAGGGCAGGCACTCTATTTGCATAGGTAATTGTACCCCTGTGATTTTAGAGTCTTAGCTGGTGGACACAAGCTAGCAGACTTTTAATTCCACGTGGCTTCATCCCCACAAATCTTGGAACCCCAGTCTTGATTTCATGGCTAAAAAATCATCTCTGCTCACTACAACCATGAAAAATTAAACACAACTTCAACATTTTCCCTAAATCTGCCCTTTGGTCTCTGTGTTCCAAAGAGGACATCAGAGTACAGGTGTACAGATGTACAGATGGGAAGTCTTTGTAGATGGGAAGCCTTGCTGGTATCAATGCATTGTCCTACAAATTGAACCCAGTTCCTGCCACAAAACATCCAAGGGCCAGCATCTCTAACATGTATAACTCCCCTCACCTTATGGACATTTGCAGGATGCAAATGTCTCAAAAAGCTAATCATGTGTCAGAGGGTCAGGATCCTGTCTCTCCAGGAGCAGGACCCACGAGGGCAGCTTTTCTGCATGGATTCACATCTGCCCACAGTGCCCAGTGGCTCTGTGACAGGAGGAAAGGAGGATATGTCTGATCTTCATCGTTCAGACATCACTGGTGATGGAAGCCAGAAAAAAGAGATTTATTTCATGTGATAAATGCACTACTGGGCTTGACTATCATCTTTCCTGGAGAATTCCTTGCAATCGCTGATGGATAAACTGAAGCAATAATGGCTGGTGGACCCTCTGCATGCAGTTCTTTATCCTCACAGAGACTGTGAGCAAAAGCTATTAGCCCTGGTCACTGCTTAGACCCTGGGGTCTGAGAGGATGTCTGTTCCCCTGCCCTTGGCACTCACATCCTCAAAATCTTAAGGGCTTCCAAGGCTAGGCTAGCTCCTGGTCCACTGTCTGCCTATTATTGTCAGGCAAGACAAATCATACAAGAGAAAATGAAGTCTTCACTCTGTATCAGCCATTCAAGCCCCAGACACAATCAGAGCTACTTGTATGTCTCTTTCTAGAGCTCTCAAAGTTTGCCATGCCTGGAAGCTTTGTGCTGTTCTTTCCTCAGCCAGGCATGCAGTTCCCCGGCTCTTACGTGCCCTTCTGCAGCTCCATATTTAGGATCTCCTTGTCTGTTGCCCCCATAAGAAAGGGTCTGTAGATGAGAATTACAAAAGCATCCTACCGCTGGCATTGCCCTCCCCAGAACCACCAGAGCTCCTCTGCCTGTTCAGGGTTTGGGAGACTATTGATCAGCTGTGTTCTTGCTTATGAACTGTCTGCCCTGAAGAACAGAATGCCCAGGAAAGCCAAAACTGGTCTATCTTCCCATCTTGCTATCTGCAGCTCCTAGCATGGTGCTGGCTCAGTTACTTCCAGATTTGCTGGCTGACCATTTTAACTTACTCTCTCATGAAGAAAGACAAATGGTCATGTTTCCAAATGTAAATCATGAACTGATGGCGCTTCTTCAGGCTGGAGTATCTGGGAAGGCTCTTCTTCCCTAGCCCATTGGCTTACTTTTTTCTTAAGAGGGCCTTTGAGGTAGACCTGTTTCCCACTCACTGTTGCTAGTGTGGCATGCAGGTGAATCAGGAGTTTCCAGGGCTGACTTGGAGTAACTGGCCATCCCTTGCCATACGAGCTGGTGAGCACCAAATTACACCAACCAGGAGGACTTAGGCTGTTTTGGAGGCTGTTCACCCAGCCAAGAATCACCAGATAGAATGATATGGGTGGGGAATTCAGTGGTAGAGAGAGACAGAGTGGGGTGTGTATGACGTGCACCTGCCTACCTTTCCACCAGCTATCTTGGATAGCTGTCCTCATTTTCTTCTTGCCCTGATTTCCCCCATTTCTTAATTAGGAAAAAAAATTAAAAATATCTCCAGTTGTGCATTAAATATTTCTGCACAAGGATAAGCTTTAACTAATCCTTTTCTGGAAATGAGGTATGGTATAAATAAATAAATAAAAATAAACAAGCTCTGTCTTCCCCCAGGGTGCCCCACTCTGGATTTGGGTCATCCACATGTGTATTTATGGTCTATTTTCAAATTTAAGAATTCTGACTGCATAAGCAGGAACTGCTGAGCTGGCTCTGGGGCCAAGACACCTGCCAGAGCTGGTGATCTGTAGAAGCCCCATTGCTTACGCGTGTAGGTTCATACTCCACAGGGGAGATGCTGGAGGTTCTGGAAAGTGGAAGGGCCTGTCTGCCTCTAGATTTGGGGCAGAACTTCTAAGACAGAAGAGTAATGAGGAATCCAGGGTTGCCCCCCTCCAGTCTTAGATCAATTTATAGAAAGGGGGGTTGAAGACAAAGCAATAATGCAATTCCTATGCTAGATAAGCTCTTGCAGCTGCACAGGCAGCTTGAGATGGGACCTTTCTAGCTATGACCTTGTGATTCCTTGGCCACAAGAGAAACAGCCACAACCAGGTTCAGGGGAAGAAGGGGGAAACTGACTTGATTCAGACATGCCCATGGTCAGAAGTGGGACAGACCCTGTGTAATTTGGGAGATGCTTCATAAAGAGAAACAGAGACTTGGCAAAAGGTGAAAAATGCCCCCAGCTTAGCCTCAGACAGTTGTTGATACTCCATTCCCCTCCACACGCTCAGGCAGAGTGTGCATAAAGTACAGACCACTTCACAGAAGTCCGAGTTTAGGACCCATCATCTCACTTCCCCTCAATGAAGAAACCAGGACACTGTAAGAGCAACAAACTTTGCCTTTGTGTGACTCTGGTAGTCAGACCTCTCCCAGCATCTGCAGGGAGTCCCTATCTTTTTCTACCCCTTAGGCTGACCCTGCTTCTGGCCTTGGTTTTGAAGATCCTTGGTCTGGAAGCTGGACCTGAAGCTCCTCACCACTTGGCCTATGAAGTGGGGCTGAGAGCATTTCTACATGCTCTCATATAGACCCATCTCCTCCACCAGAGTACACAGCAGCACTGAACCTGAAGACAAAGGGGGCAAAAACCAGCCACCAGCTGCATCTCCCTTTATCCCCTACATTTCCTATCACCTAATCCCATGATGGGCAAATACCAGAAACTCAATAAATACAGATTGAGTAGAATGATTAAATGAGATGGTATAGCCAAGCATCTGCAATTTGTCAATAGGCAATTGTCCTGTGTGTGTGGGGGGGAGTGTCCTGGCTCTACACCCAGGGCCTATTTCAGGTTAATTTGCAAAACAAACAAACAAACAAACAAACAAAAACAAAAACAAAACAAATAAGTTATACTTCTACAGAAAGACTACTGGGGAGACCCAGAACTGGCAGGGAGCACATGGATCACAGAGATGGCCTGGTGCACAGAGAACAGGATAGCAGATGGCATGGATTACGAGGTAGGGTTCAAGACCCATCAGCGTAGAGAATCAGCACAGGCAGAAGCAACACATGGTAGGGGGTGGCCAGGCCTATGACCCTGCCTGTTTTCTGACTTGGTCAACGGGACATAGGAAATAATGCTCCCAGAGCAAGCACCCCCAAGGCTGAGAAGAAGGTGGCTGTTAACTGACACCCAGTCTTAACATGCTGTTGAGGTTACCACTGTGTGTACTATCTGACACAACATCCCCTTCATGAACCACACCATCCTCATGTCCCACACTGTCTTCATCTAGCCCTTGAACTACACAGAATGCCCTATGTTCCTTCTTTTCCATAACTATACTTTCCCAACACTATAAGGAAAGAACAGATACTCATTGGGCCCTAGTTTTCCTAAGAACATGGGTGACTTTCTCTATGGTTCCCCTTCTACTGACTGCCTTACTTTTTTTTAATTATTGTTTTAACCCACGAGTCCCATTAATGTTGCCCACAAGCCTCTTGCCCCCTCCAAAGCTGAATGATGTAGGGAAAAGCTGGCCCAGTGAGGAAAAGAACATCAGAAAAGCAAATAAGGAAATATAAACTCCATTGTGGGGAATTATCTCGATTAAGAGTTTAGACAAATATGTTCCCAACCTCAAAGAATTTACAGATAACAAGGTCTCTGAAAGGAAAAAAAAACAAATCTAAGAGATACTGGAGTTCAAAGAAGAGATTATAAAATGGAAGATGGAAATGAAATGCTAACAGTGGGTTTTAGAAAAAGAACAAAGCCAGGAGGGACCCAGATCCCCTTTTAGAAGTCGCAGAGGAAAGACTAGGGCCAGAGTCCAGGGAAACGGAGGCAGCCTAGGAGGCAAGGGCATAGCTTAGTCCCTGAGGCCTGGACAGGAAGCCAGAGAGAGGGGCTGAGGGAGCAACGGTCCAGAAATGAAGCATTGCCTTAGGCTCTAACAGCCTAAGTGTGGCCCTGGCCTTCAGCTAATGATCTCCACTCAAGCCTGCCAGCCAGTGAGGCATGACTTTCGCACATCCTTCTTCCACAGAGCGTGGATCTCTACCCGTTGGGACCCATCACTCTCCAGGAGCTTAATCACACTCACCATCAAAGTCTTCAGAAAGCCCTCTTAACATACAAAGCGTCTACTGGCGACAGCAGCAGAGCAGGAAGCAGAGAAAAGCTGTAGCCATGAGCTTTGAAATGCAGGGTTGTCCCCATCTCTGGATGATGTCACATGACTCAAATAAATCTCACATTGATATTTCTACCAGTGGAGGGAGCCCTGGCAAGGTGCCTTTTGGTATTTTTTTTTAAGTGTTTTTCTTTTCTTTTCTTTTTGTTCTTCTTGGCTGTACTTGTTGAGAAGGCATTGGGTGCTGGAAGCCAGAATCAGCTTTCTTGCTCTGAAATGCAGTGATTTGCTCTTTGGTAGGGGGCACTCTTTTCTGCTCAGATAACATGCTGACACTGAGAGTTACTGACACTCTTGGTTTTCTCCCCTCCTAGTATTACCAGCTATATGAAGAGACAGCTGTAGCTCTGTGTCACACAGAGGTCCACCGAGAATCAAGGCCAAAGGCAGGCTCACTCCAGACCTTCACAAGGGAAGCTCTCAGTCATCCCCAGCCCCTAGAAGTCAAAGCTTCCTGCTCCTGAGGTCCTAAAAGAATAATATCAGTAGCACCCTAGAGAGTTCTGCAGCAAAGTCTTGAGGATCCTAAGTCTGCAGGCATCAGAAGAGGGGGCTCTTAGAAAGGAAAAGGGAGGTAAATACAGAAGGACCTACACTTCCTTGTGGCCACAGTGAGGGTAATGCAGGATGAGTTAGCTACCTACTCTGCTGTTGCTAGAACCTGCTCTGGAGCTCCATCACACCTGTCTTTTCTGACTCTGGGGAGCTTTTACAAGATCCGGCATCTGTCTGGCAAATTCTGGCTGTTACAGTCAACGATGCGTGTTGCTTGCAGAAGAGTGGATATGTGCCCACTTTCTGGGTTCTGTGGGGGAGAACGAACCCAGCAGCCTCTCAAAGCCTACTGCTTCTCTTCATCTCTAAAGGAGTCTATGATCCCAACACAGGATACCCACTGCCTCAGCCAGAAGCAGTCCCCACAGTAGACCTTCATGCAGCATGCTGTGGGGACTTACTTTTAACTCTCTGCTGGGAACTAGCCTCCTGCCCATAAATCATCTCCAGTCCACCCAGCAAAGTACAGATGCACTACTCTCTTGGTCAAACTACCTGAATTTCACCTATCAATCACTTGCTCTCCCAGAATCTCTTAGTAGTCCTGTACAGGCCATGACCCTTGTTTCTTCACTTGACTAATGTCTATTTTCTATTTTAAGCACTTAGAGATAAAATGTACAACTTTATCCATAAAATCCAACACAGTCCTGGAAGATAGTCAAGAATGACGTAAGCGAAGGTGCTTGACGTGACATGACAGCATTAGCATGCGGCCTCCAACTTGCATGCTGCCGGATGATCACTCTGAGGCTCCACCATTTAGCATCTCTATTATGCTCATGGGTGCTAATCATGATTAGATGGAACCTATTCCACATCCCATAATGCTAGCTCTTCCTGTCACTACAAAGAAAACAAAGTTCCAGGCAGAAAGCGAGGAGCGTGAGGGAAAATGAAATCATTATTATAGTAGGAGTCAATCCATACAGACAGTGAGAACTCTGTGGTGTCGGGTGGGATCTTTTACCCTGGAGGGGTAAGCAGAGAGGGACTCAGGTACCATGGGACAACAGCCACAGCAAAAGCCCTGAGACAAATAAACTCAGGAAGTAAAATATAGACAAGAAATTAAACTGATTTCTTTACTACAGGCTTTTAATGTGCTAATGTGTGCTGTGAATCATGCTAAGGCAGATTTAACATAGGGAGCTTCCCAGTCTGAGCTCTCCCCAGCGCCCTTCCTCAGGGAAGCATCTCCACAAAGCAGTGATGCTCAGAGTGCACTTTTGGAAAAGCCAAATTAATCTCTCTGTCAGAACAGGTGTTCTGGTGGATTGTTTCTGCCCAAATGAAGGCTCTAGAATTTCCCCTGCTGAGGTTATTTGGTTAGCTTCCACACAGCCTGCCATAATGATTTAAATATCAAGTTCGTCACCCATCATCTTAGCTTCTTAATATGATCAGTAACCTAATCATTTCTATGATTTATAACATCGCAAGATAAAAACAAGCACCACTATTTCCATCCCTGGCACTGAAGTATGGAGCCTCGGCGCTGACAGGGGAAACGTGTCAGTCAGGGAATGTTACTAGGATCACGCTCACAGAAAAGACAGTAATGAGTTCATCAGCATGTGTCTGAGCACATCCTGAATGACAGTCCATGACATCACACCAAAAATATTTGAGGAGATGGGTGTCCAAGGAGGAAAGCAACTCTCATAGAGGGGATAAGTTTGCTGAATGCTCCCTTTACCTGATTATTAACATTAGTGTCCACAGGATTGATGGATGGAATAATGCCACCATTTTGAAGTAGTTTGTCTCTACAAATAAATAAATAAATAAATAAATAAATAAATAAATAAATAAATAAATAAATAAATAAGAAAGAAAGTTGAGCTTGGAATTCCCTAGTGTAACAGTGTAGAGAGGAATTCATGCTTTGCTTACAGGGTCAAGTTCTCACTCATGGAACGGCTTCAGTAGACATGAGTGGCTGCTTCCAAACAAGTCTGTTAGATGGCCTCAGTTCCTCCTGTAGGCGTTTGTTCACTGGCCACTCTAGCCTGAGTTCCTACCGTGTGATGTTATCTACTACAGGCTTCCAGCAGAAACCAAAAGGATGCTGGCATCACACTCTAATTTTCAAGCTTGCCAAATTGTAAATCAAAGCAAACTTATTTTCCTTTATAACAGTACTTGTTATAGTAATGGAGAACAGCCTAAGGCAAATAGCTGTTAGATAATCTACTAGAAGTGGGGTTTAAACTGCAATGAGTCCAAAGTTTCCGTTCTAAACCAGAATCTGGGTGCAGCTGCTTTCAAGTGGTTGCTTTTTCTGCTCCAACGTGTGATTTACCAGCCTCTTGGGTCTCTGACTTAAAATAACAGGTGACACCTTCTCTGCTTAATCAATCAATAAATAAACATTATGAAGACAAATGATAGGATATAAACAGACAGATGAAGACCTAATTAGTTAGTCATTGTCCTATTACAAATATTTGAAAGATTTCTTCTACCTGGAGCACACAGTGGATGACTATGAACAGAAAAACTTAACTCATTGGGCCGTCTGTTCTTTCCTCCAAAAGTCAGGACAGTATCATCACTCTGAAATCACACAGGAGTATATTCTAACCTACTTGCCCCTTCCGTGCTTGCTCTTAAGATGAGAGGCCCAAGTTTTATGCCAAAAAAACACACAGCAATTCTACTGGTGTGCTTCCTGCTGCCAGGGTAGCCATATAACTTTCTACATTTCCTTAAATCAGTGGTGACATCAAAGAATCCCCAAGATTGCTTCACAGGGTATCAGTCATACAAGATGTTGTTCAGAGATGCTTATCCCCATCTCCAGAAGCTACAGAGCTAACAATGGCTTTAAAGATGCATTCAGCAAAGAATCCTGCTTTGCTTCTGTTTAACTCAAACGCATGTGAATATGAGGCAATGTAATTTTTTCATTTAACATTGAAACATCTCCTAAAGAACTAATGTTTCTTAAAACATGTTTTCAGACAATGTTCTAAATCCACTCAGGGAAAATGGTTTCCATATAGGAACAGGACAAGAAGTGGAGGAGAAATAAGACAAGCCATGGAACAAAGGATCCTGGGAAATATAGTCCCTGCAAACAATGCACATTCTGCTCAGACAGATATAGAAAGAATCCCAGTGTTTTACAGCATGAATTGCAGTTGCTCAGTAGTAATCCAGAGAAGGTGACCCAGGAAAGAACACTGTAAGATGTAGTAGACAACATCTTCAAAATAATCTAGGAAATGTATTATGAGTATAGCTGCTTAAAGTTTGTGGGCACATGTGTGTGAGGATACACAAACACGTGTATGGAGTCCAGAAGTTGATGCAAGGTGTCTTTGTTCACTATTCTTTATCTTAAGTTTCTTTTTGAGACAGAAACTCACTGAAACTGGAGTTAACTGATTTAGTTATCCAGTGAGTTCCCAGGATCTACCTACCTCCATCTCTCTAGGAATGCCATTAGAGCTGTTCAGAATGATGACAGAAGCCTTCCTGGATCATAGACAAGCAGGACAGGGTGAAGATGAGCTTCATGATAAGATTTTTCTTTCTTTTTTTCTGTTCTTTAAATCTTTATTTTGTTTTATCTTGGAGTGGTGTTGCAAGGGCAGATGCAAAGGGATGGAGAGATAAGAAGTAGGGTCAAGATGCATGATGTGAGAGACACAAAGCATCAATAAAAAGATAAATTAGAAAAAGTTTCAACTTATAGAGCAAAACAATATCACATCAAGAACCATGATCTGAGGAAAATATGTAGCTCTTCTTTCCTTTATGAGACGTTAAACACAGTGTTACGACTCTAGAATGAGAATAATAACCCCCACTCCACAAAAGAAGCATAATAGAAAGGAGAAAAAGAGCAAAACATCTACTTACAAAACAAATCACCTGCACCGAGTCCATAATGTGAGGAGGAGGGGTAAAGCATTAATCCATGTGGCAATCTATGAGGGTGAGTACAATTACTAGTTCCCATTTTTCAGAGACAGCTACTGAAACACACAGTTCCGCTAATTTAGGTAAGTGGACATAGCCAGTCATTTCCAGGGCAAGGCTACAGACCTGAAATTGGGCTATTTGTTCTGGTAAAATAGAGAGGGTTTGAGATAGATGTAAATAATTTAAGAGGAATTAAAATGTAAGCCTCTGGATTAAATTATAATAAAAGTAACACAATTACCAATATAGCATACTAAAATATGAATATTATTAATTTCTTCATGTTAATAACTTTTGGGAAGTTATAGAAAATAGAAGTATGTTAAGATTAATATAAAAAGCATTTAAGAAGAAATAAAACAGGAAAATTTCTACAGCTTTTAAAGACATTAAAAGCAGTAATTAAAATTTTCCCACGAGGAAGTTCTTGGCAGTTTTACAGTCAATTTTTACTGCATTTTCAAGTATGTTTCCTGTTAAAATTATAAGAAAAGGAAGTAGACTCTAACTCATGTTATGAATCTAGTATAAATTTGATCCCAAGGGAAACATACATAATACAACAAAGGAGTCCCATTCATACAAGGATGCAAAATAGCTAAACTGAAACCTCTGAAACATAATTCAAAATAACTATGTTTAGAAATATATAAATTGGATTAAGTAAATTAATGCAGAAAAAGCATATCACCACATAGGTACAAAAGGCTTTCTGTTATATTTCATAATGGGAATTACAATATCAGGAATATAAAAATGTTTGTTATTCTAAAAGTATCTACAATGTACATTTAATAACCATAGTCATAAATGGGTAAATAGTAAATAAAATAATAAGTATGATAGGATGATACTATTATCTATTGTATTCCATATTAGATATTCTAGAACATATGGTTATGAAAAGAAAAGACAAACAGCTATGAATCATAAATGAGAAAACACAGGTCATTACTTTTGATTACATGTTTATCTATTTATAAAATAGGAAAATTTTGAGAAATGTAGTAACTCTAAGAGAGGAACTTAGGAAGATGGATTAATCATATATAATATATATATATTATATGTAATATATGACTATTACATACTTATGCACCAAACAATTAGAAACATATCTTTTAAAAACAACATAAAATGTAAATTAATATTAAAATATCAAAACCCACATGGAGAAACATGATAAAAATGACTTGAAGTCCACAAAAGTATTTCCTTCCAATGAATAGTAAGCTGTGATCAAAGAAAGAAAGGCGATCTTGTGGCAGACAGTCTCTCCTGGCAGGGAACTGTTGCTTTTCAAATCCCATTTACAAGACACTTGGAAGAAGAAAGAAAGCCACAGCAGCCCAGGCATGTCAGAAACACTGGGAATAGAGACCCAGCTCAGTCTGATTTTTATTATTTATTATTAAATCATAGAAGTTGGAATAATTCAGCATTGTATTTTGGGTGACAGACCAAGTGTGATCACAATAGACTAGAGAACTCAGAAGTACACACACGTGCACGTGCACACACAGGCATATTCACATGCATGTGGAAATTTGTCTGTGTGAAAATAGGAATATGATAAATCATTAGGGAAAGGAATCTCAATAAATGAAATTGGGACACAGTCCCTATAACTTTAAATGTAGCGTTGTGTTAGTGAAAATGTTCATGAGTGTGGATGCATGTATGTGAGGTTATGCACAAACATGAAGCTCTGTATATACACACACATGAACAGATACACAAAAATACATAAAAGGTGAAATACAACTATGAACTCATGTTATGCACAAGAATTATCTCCAGACAGTTTCATATCTTACATTTAAAGGAGAAACTTTAAACGGTGTTAGTAAAGAATCCTAATCATAGCCACAGCAGAGTAGTCATCATACTAACCTAGTTCTTCCACCATAAATAACTAAAATGCTGAACTAAATGTGTAAACAACCAACAGCTGAAAAAGAGAGCATAGGATTATTACCTTTAGAAGATAAACAGATGGAAACCACCTACAGTCTTAGCAGAACTCCAAAGTGAAGCAAATTCATTCTTATATAATACACATAGGACACATACATACACACACATAGTACAGAATCAACAAAAATTGCTAAAATGAAGGAAGTATAGAAATCACCAGGGGTGGGTGGAAAAAATACCAAAGAGGTAAAGATAAAAAAAAAAAATTATCGCAAGATTTACAAATCCAAGAGAAAAGAAAAATGAAAAATAAAAAGGATGGAGGAAAATCATTATCAAAAAAATTTTTTTAATTTGATGAAAATAAAGTCCTTTTAAAAGCTGTAGAGAAATCTTGGAGCTAGCTCAATTGCTAAGTGTCTGACCCATAAACTCGAGGACATGATTCTAATCTCAGCACCCATGGAAAGTCAGGCATGGTGGTACATATTTGCGATCCAAGCTCTGAGAAAGTATAAACAAGCCCTACTCCTAGACATGCTGGACAGCCAGTCTAGAATACTCGTTGAGTCCTGGGTCAAGGAGAAACACTATCAAAGAAACATGGTAGATGGATCTTGGGGACCAACATCTAAAGTTGATCTCTTGTCTCAACACACCTGTGTACACACATGCAAGTGGACACACATGCAAGGTGCATAGAGACTCACTTTAAGATAAACAAATGCCCAACAAAAATGGCAAAGACTGGTGGAAAACTGTATCTATGGAAACATGAAGCTAACAAACTAATAAAAATTTAGGAAGAAATAACTAACATCCTTTTCCATTTTTAAAAGTTTGAGAATATTAAGAAAATTAAAATAATAATCTCTTGGTCTGAAACCTAAGTATAAATAAAATTGATAACAATGTAACAAAGAACAGTAAGGTGGAAACTGAAAATATATGGGTGTAAAATTATTTATTATACATTATCTGGTATGATATTATTTATAGTTGCAGTAGTTCTCAATCTTCTGAATGTGTGACCTTCATGCTGTAAAAAGCATCAAATTGTTTCATTGCTACTCCATAACTGTAATTTTGCTACTGCCATGAATCTTAATGTAAATATCTAATATGCAACCCCAAAGGGGCTGTGACCCACACGTTGAGAACCATCAACTTAAAGGTCAGAGGTAATAAATTTAAAGTGCCCAAGTGCTAGAACAGGCACAAAAGGAAATTTTAATATCAAAGGTACTGAGATATATGTAATAAAGTAGTCATGAAGAGCTATGCAGTAATGTAAAAAAGGGAAATACATAAATAAAAATTCTAGATGGGCAACATCATATACCAAAGTGACAAACTTAAGACTATATAATAAAATTAAATGTAAACAAGCACTAAAGATAAAGATTGCTGGAAAGGGCTCTTAAACAAAATATGCTGTCTATAAAAATGTTCTTCAGAGTTGCAGAAAGTTAACAAAATTAGAAACAGAACTTGTGAATGATATGGCTGCATCACTCCTGAGTGTACACTTAAGGAAGTCCACATCAACATACAACAGATATTTGAATATCCATCATTATTATGGCACTATTCACACTAGCCTAGATACTTACACCCAGATGAATGGATAAAGGAAATATGGTGTATACACACACTAGAATTTTACTAAACCATAAAAAAGAATTATACCATTTGTAGGCAAATAGATAGAATCATCATGAAATGAGCCAGACTCTGGAAGGCAAATATCATGCATTTGCTCATACTTGGAATCTGACATGAAAGAAATAGGGGGACTAGGTGGGAAGAGGAAGAGGCTTAAAGAGAGTGCTGACCAGCTAATAAGACTTGTAGTGGAAGGAAGAAAGACTTACTCATGTTTTCTCTCATGTGCGAATCTAGATTCTTAAAAATATAGAACATGAGACTGAAGGGGGTGATGTGATAATTCAGAATCAGCCTAAGGTGAGAGTGTAATGGGCAAGGAAAACATGTGTGTTTTCTTTCATATGGAAAATTGGGATATAAAATCCAAAGGAGGACTCATTTGGAGGGAGGAAGGGCATCAGCAGGAGGGAGAAGGGACACAGGAAAGATAACAGGTTTGGCAACCTGAGAAAAATTAAATTGTGCATGGGGGGGGAGGTCCATAGTGTGTGTGTGTGTGTGTGTGTGTGTGTGTGTGTGTGTGTGTGATGAAATCCATTGTGTTGTACAATAACAGAGAAAATACTGAAAATCTGCAAAAAGTAAGCTTACCAAAAACAAAATAATAAGCGTCTAAAGGCCAGCCACTAAAGATGATGTAATGATCCCATTAGATGAATAATCAACTATACTTCACAGCAAAGAAAGAGGCCTTTCTTTTCTTACATAACAATACTAATTCATTAAGAAGTCATAATAAGCTGTGTCTCATAAAAGAATACTAAAATAGACTAAACAAAAAACTGACACAGTTTAAGATGTTTTGTCAGCAATCAGCATTTTTAAACACTGTCAAAAGATTCATAAGTACATGAAAATATTACAATAGTCATATACTTACCTAGCAGGCACTTATGGAGTATTAACTATGTCTATCACCTAGTTATACATACATGCTACTCAGTTAAACTAACTACTGCTTCCACCAAACAAGTTCCAATGATTTAAGAGGACAAAAAAAATCACACTGAGAATATTATGTGACCCAAGTAAAATTAATCAGCAGTCAATGCTGAAAATATTTTCAAATAAACCTAAATAATAAAATTTAAATACCAAGTTATAAAAATTCAATGTGTCAAATTTATAATAAAAATTGGGAAATATATTCTAAATAAAATTAATGAAATATTTACAGGGATAATCGATGAAATTGACTACATAAAGAGAAAAAGCATAAATTAGCTTTTGAAAATATCATTAAAACTTGAGAAAACTACATTTAGAATGATTTCTAGGGAAAAAAGAAAGCATTAAACATCTTGTTAAGGACTGGAAAAAAGCCATCACTACAGACTCAACAGACATGAAAATAACAATTAAATAGCTGTTATAAAACTAATATGCTACAAAATCTGGAGCAATAAATTTGAGAAAAGTATTTTCAGATTCAAATCACCAAAACTGATACTATAGGAAATTAGAATACTAAATTGAATTTATAACTTGAAATTCCCAACAAAAATATGCAGATCAGGAATAGCTTATCTTGTAGCTAAAATATCAAATCACTAGCAAAGAATAATAATACTGACCCCAATAACCATAACTATCTAACAAAAACCCAAGTACCAGTTATAAGCAATCTCCTTTCAAGTTGTTGATCTAAAAACAGGCTATCGCCACTGGCCTTGGTTACTTCCCAGAATATGAAGGTAAGATGCTATCACTGGAGACACCACACAAGACTTGGAGGAAATGTAGTTGGATCTGACCTGGATGCCCCCTTACTGAAAACTAGCTCTCGTAGTACAGAAAATCTATACTAGGTACCAAGGGAAGAAACAATCAATAGTCCTACCCACCTGTGATGCCTACAACATTAACAATGACCATCATGGCAAGACAGGCCCACAAGTCCCAAGATACATTACATACAAACTACTGAAAATCAGATGCGGAGAAAATCTTCTGCTACAGAAAAACATACTCCTATAAAAGGAGCAATGATGAACTAAAGTATGACTTCAGAAACAATCTCCTAGAGGAGAACCTAATGCTACTATTCTGCTAAAGGATACAGTACAAATTTCCCCTGAGTTCTTATCTTTATACCCATAGATTAGTGCACCTCTCAACTTTCATTGGACAAGCTTATTTTTGCAGTAAATAATGATTAATAGAAAGACTCACAACTGGCCAATATGCATAGAACAAAAGACTGTGGCATGCTCAGCTCTAAATGTTACATCTACTTCATACTTTCCTAAGTCTCAGAGTTTATCACAGAAGAGGGTACAGAAGGACTGTAAGAGGTAGAGCTAGTGAATATCTGTAAGGACGCAGTCATTTAGGGAAATGATAGGGCCATTGCACATATGAACTCACAGTGTCTATGGTTGCATGAACAAGACTTGTGTAAGATCAAGCCTGCCAAAAACCAAGCATGGATGGGAAAGGGGCTCATGTAGTCTCACCTCTGGTTGTGGAGCTATTGATGGTTGATGACTGCTGGGAGATAGTCAGTTTTCTTTAGAGATAGAGTGCCTGAAAGGCTGCCTAGACTCTAGTAGATGTTTCGATAACCATGCAGATATGGGCAGCACTCAGTGGACTTGGCAGGTTTAAAAGAAAAGAGCACAGGAAGTTAGGAGGAGAAAGTGGTAAGAGAATAGGGGAGGTAAATTTGATCAAAACACACACACACACACACACACACACACACACACACACACACACACACTATATATATATATATATATATATATATATATATATATATATATATATATATATATATATATGAAATTCTCAAACAATATTTTTAAATAACCTAGACAATAGAGGATTTAAGTTGTATTGCTTAAGCTAGAAAAGGAAGAGAATTAGAAATATGAAGCAATATTTGTAAAGTATTCTTCAAAATGGCACACAGGGTGTCCCCCAGCAGTGCTGCCTGTGATCACAGCAGTAATGGAGCAGCTGTAGAGGCCTTCTTACATACAGCAAACATGGAAGCTAAATGATTTCCTTACCTCCCTAAATGTTTTTGAAATGTACAGGATTGGAGTTCCAGTTTCCCGTGTGGCAAGAGTTTGTGGCTGGCAGTCCTCTAGTTTACTGAAAATACAATTTTCAAACAGAATGTAGAAAATTATTGCCTGAGTATTCCAAAGAGTTCCTGAAGAGTTCAAGCAAATTATGGAAGTGAAAACAAATTATGGAAGTGAAAACTAAGGAAGCAAACTGTTCAAAATGTAGATGTTTTCTCTCTCCTTCTATTTTCCTCCCCCTCTCTCCCTCCCTCCTTCCTTCCCCCATTCCTTCTCTCCCTTCTCCATCTCCCTGTGGTGGAGTTGGTGTCGTGGTGTTGGGGTGGTAGTGTGTGTTTCTTTCCCTCTGTTTTATGTTCCCCTTGAGTGGCATCCCATGGATATCATGGTGGTGGCAGGCATAGTACCTGTACATAAAGCTACCATAGAAATACTTGTCTATTGCTTTGTATTATTCTTTGCACCTAAATACATGGCATTGGAAATCATTCAAACCAAAGAGAAATGAGGGTTAACAAATGGACAAGGATGGTCAGGATTTCCAGACTTAGAGCACAATATATGTGTCCCATGACAACTCCATGGAAGAGAAAGCTTTTCAGACACAAAACATTTAAAGCAATGTTTATAGAAACTCCCTCAAATTGATAAAAGATATACATGTATAGATTTCAACACTTACGAATTCCAAAACACATAAACACAAAGAAATCCATTTCTAGACACATCTTAACCAAATTGCTAAAAACCAAAAGGAACCTTACTGTAGGCATCTCTAGAAGAACACATCATATGCAGAAAAATCAGGATCAAAATGACCGTGTACTTCTCAGAAGAGCACATGAAGGCCCAGGAAAGTCAGAACAGTGTCTTTGAAACACAGAACACTGACCAAAGGAATGGTAGACAGAATTTTATATTTGTGAAAAAAAAATCCCTCAATAAAGAATAAAATTAAGACATTCTCTGAGGGTAGAAAAGAAAGTTTTTTTCCACCAATGTTGCAGTATTAAAACTGTATAGTAAGTTCCATCTAGAGGAAAATGATACTAAAGGGGAATGCAGATACACAGGAATAAAAGCAGAAGTGAACAGTGAATATTTAACATCCCTGACTTGTCTCGTGCCTTTTAAATGTGTGTAACTGATGAAAACTTAAAAATACATTGTCTAGTGGAATTTTCAATGGGTGAAGATATAACTAACACAGCATAATAATAAAATCAATGTAAAGATACGGAAGAAGAGTCATGGCTTTCTGTATTTGATATGAAGAGGTACAACATGGGCTCTAGATAATCCCATAAGCACTGACACAAAAAAAGTACATCCTACATCCAAAAAGCAAATAATAAAATTAAAATGTTCAGATAGCTCAAAACAAGACAAGAAACATGGAGGATCACACTGATGGTACAATAAAAAAAAATCAGTAATATTCTAGACAAAATCTAGCCCTATGAATGACATCATAAAATGGTGATATTCGGAACATTCCAATCAAAGACAGATGCTGACAGTGAAAATGGCCCGTGCTTGGCCATATGCTGCTTAGGTAAGCCACAGTCAGACAGATCACTAAAAATAAATAAAAATAAAACTTAAAAATAATTAAAGAAGTGGATAGGTGGATCATTTATTAAATTTTGTGGGATGTAACCAAATAGGACATAGAGGGAAATGTGTGCGTTGAATTAAAAGACTATATTAAAGAAAGAATAAACACACAAAATTGGTCGTCAATGTTTCCACATTAAGTAACTAGAAGGAAAAAAAGAAATAAAACTTAAACATTGAGGCAAAATAATGAAGAACAAAACTTCATTAAGGTTTAAAACAGAAAAACAATAGAGAAAGTCAATGAAGTTAAAAGCTGGTTCTGTAAAACATCAATAAAATTGACAAATCTATTGCTAAACTGGCCAAAGAAATACATAGAAAAAACAAATACTTCTAACATCTGTAATGAAATAAGCAAATTACCATGGAGACTTTCAAATGAAGTTCCTTGAAAGACACAAACTCCCAATGTCTGCTTGAGAAGAAATACAAAATCCAAATATCTTGCTAATTTGGATTAAAGTTACCCACTGTGTAGTTTTTAAAAACCTTTCAAAAAAGGATGACATAGGCCCAGATGGCTTCATCAATGGGTTAGGAAGAAACTGTACAAATTATACATGCTCCTTCAAATACAGAGAGAGAAAGTTCAGGTCTTCTCACTCATTTTATGAGGTCAGTATACCCCAATAATCAAACAACAAAACAAAGACATTACAAGAAAACTGGAGTAGTTTTAAGACAAGGGACAGCTGTGTCAAGACACATTTACAAGTTGGAGAGATGACTGAACTTTTGAGAGCACTTAAAACTCTTGCAGAGGACCTGGGTTCAGTTTCCAGCATCTACATCAGGTAGCCAACAACTACCTACAACTCCAGCTCCAGGGAATGCAACGCCCTCTTCTGGACTCCAGAGCAGCACTCCATGGTATGCAAATACATATGCAGGCACTTATACATACTCATAAAATAAAAACAAAGAAGATAAATAAAAATATTCTAAAGAAGAATATACAGAAAATTAACAGCTTCTCAACAATCAATCAAAATAATTCCCCTTTGAAAGTAGATATAACAGCCAGCTGAACACATGATCACAAATGGCATACAGACATCAAATTTGAATGATTATAATTAATGATACTAATAAACAACTGAAAATGCAAAATCCTAGAAAGAATGTGAAGCATAAAACACATTAATTCATTGCTGGTACACATGCAAAACTGTGCAGCCTCTTAGATAAAGAGTTTGGCAGCTCCTTATGAAAATAAATCCACACTTACCACATGTCCCATCAATCCCACATCAAAGAGTTTATTTCATTAAATTGAAATTTATTTTCACATAAAAGTATTTACACAAATGTTGATAACACTTTTATTCCAAAATTCTAAAATCTAGAAATAACCAAAATGTCCTTCAACAGCTGAATAAATAAATGGACTGGTACACCCATGGAATGGAATACTATTCTACAATAAAAGAAATAGACATTAAATTACAAAACAGCATTGGTGAATATTAAGTAGATTTTTCTAAATAAAGGGAGACAAATTACAGAGGCTAAAAACTGTATAAGTCATTTATATGAAGTTCTGGAAACATCAAAACTGTAGGGACAAGACACTGAACTGCTAGACAGTTGAGAGATTAGAGGGTCAAATGCAGAAAGAATGCACTTGGCCATTTTTAAAGTGTTGAAATTTTTCTACTGGTTTATATGCAACATTGCGCATTCATCAAACACACAGAACTGTATACCACAGGCTGTAAGCTTTACTTTATAATTTAACAAAAATTAAAGTCAGAATGTCAGCAGATCCCAGGACGGAAAATGGACTGCGAAAACACAAATGTAATTCCATTACAAATGTAAGGCACAACCTAACGGAAGACAGTAAGGGAAAAGGGAGTTGACCTAAGTAGCTTTGGGAAATGGTGTTTTGCTTGGATTCTGTGAGGCTAAATACCAAAAGAACTGTAGTTAAACACTGTACTTTAGTTGGCCAATTTGTCTCTCACAAGCCTATTAGGAATCTGACACTACATATATTCAAGGGTTTCCCAAGTAATAATTTGCAGGCAAGGAGAACCAGATTCAACTGTTAGAGAATGAAATAACAAATAAGCAAAGAGAGAATGCTAGAATGAGCCCTGCGTGATTGACATAAAAACCACAATTATTTATACATGCATATATGTGTGTATTTGCGTCTATTTGTGCACATTCACACAAGCACACACGGAGGATGAAGACAGATAAAAATGGACAGGCTGATAATTAGATAATAGCTATTAGAGAGAGTTAGGCAGACAGACCGATGACAGATAAAAGTAGATACAGAAATATACACCTCTGAATTTACCTGGAATAACATACACACGTGTAATTCCTTACTCTGCCCATTAAAACATCTTGGAAGCATTGATATCTCATCAACAACAGACATATCCATCACTGAGATCTTAGTTTCTAAATACAACTCCTCAAAAAATAAATAAATAAATAAATAAACTGAATTCTGTGAGAAATGTTGAAGTCTATGTCAGAGGCAAGGAAAATCCAAGATATACTCAGAGTCTTTAAGCATAAGAAAACAAAGAAGTTTTCAAAGGGGACAGAAGGTTAGAAAAGCACATGGAAAAAGGGGAAAATCCTCTTTATACAAGAATATTAAGTAATGTGAGAGGAATCAAAGAAATAGAAAAGAAACTTGAAGCATAGCCACGGTAAATGCTCCAGGCTGAACACACAAACAAATGCTAAAATCAGTGGGAAAAAAATTAAGGGCAAACAGAATTTTTGTAGAGTTGCAAAGTATATTCTCCTAGTCCCCTAGACTGTTACTAATTAGTGCACTGACTGCACCATATAGCTACAATCTTTTTATACTACTAACACATAAGGATAAATATTAACTCCCTTCAGGCATGGTCTAGACATAGATTTGATTCTAATGAATAATGCATATAAAAGAAAACAGTTTTTACATTGAAGAAGCCTTAGACATCACTTTAGACAAGTGATCAAGGTTAGCGTCACCACTGACATGTGGGTATCAGATGTCCAGCCATGGATAAGATACACTCAGAAGAGAACTCCACCTCCCTGGAGCTCTTCCCATAAACATACAGCTCCCATCTAATCAAACAAAAAAATCTCAGATTCAAAATGCAGAGGCTGGAAATACTGTTTCAGCTTTTCTGAAAACACCTGATTACTCCTCTTTAAAGAAATCAAGGGTATAAAACAAGGAAAAATTGATAAAGGTCCTAGATGGTGGAGACCAGGGAATCACAATAACTGATACTATTTGGCTTCCTAGAAAAGATCCAGAAACAGAAAAAGAACATTACTATGCATAGAGACAAAATCAGAATAAAGTCCATAGTCAGTAGCATTGTTCCGAAGTTAATTTCTTGGTTTTGACATATCTGTCATGTAAAATGCTAACATTTGAGAAAGCTGGGGGAACTGTATACAGTAATGTTCTGTGCTGTCTTTACAACTCTCCTGAGAAATATGAAATTATTTTTAAACACACTATAAAAACCACAGTGACATAACTCTATCCAGCAATTAAATGGTAAGAAATTTTAAGCTTGTCTATGCCAAGTGTAGGCAAGGATGCATAAAACCTGAAATTCTATTTAACTGCTTGAGGAAACTGAAAATACAAAAGTCAGAATGGAATATAGATTGGAATTTTCTTTACAACTAAACACCAACCTGCCATATGACCCAGCCATTCTCCCTCTTTAATACTTACCACAATAAGTAAAATCTATGTCCACGCAAAGCCTTTTTACACAAATATGTGTAGCAGTTTTATTGAATGTAGTAAAAATCTAAACACAATACAAATATTAACAGATAAACAGATAACGAAATTGTGGTTTTTCAATGTAAGGAACAGAAGGCAACAATCTATATCAAAAGGGAATGGCACAAATGACCACAAAATGCTCAATCTGGGCAAACAAACAAAATTACATGTTATCCTGTTCAAGAAAATTACAGGAAAATGTGAATAATTTATGAGATAATTGGAATATAATTTAAAATTATAAGAATGAAGTTAACAGAAATGGAAAATAAATGGCATGTGTTGACTTAAAACAAAGAAAAAGAGGAAAACGTCAACCTGGGGTCATGAATAGATGTTGTAGCTGCAACAAGAGTTTCTGAGAGAGGAGAAAGACTGCACTAAAAGCAATGCATTGAGGCTGAAAATTGTGCAAAACTAATAATTAACTTAAATATAAAGAATTGAATAATTCCATTAATCCTATTGCTGGGAAATGAAGCAAAACTATACCTAGATATTGCACCATTACTGAAAATGTAATAGCATCCAGACAGGGAGACATAACTTACTTTGAAGTGGAAAGCACCAGAGATAGTAGGATCACAGAAATACAACGACACCTTTCAAATGCAGGAAGGAAAACATCAACTAAGACTCCCATACGCAGTGAAAACAGCCTTCAGCAATGAGTGTGGAATACAGATACATTCAGAAAGAGCACAACAATGAGAAGCAATGAAGGGTAGAGCTGAACTGGAAGAAACCCTGAAGGCAGCTCTCTAGTACACAGTGATACCAGACGAAAACAGGAAGAAAGGAAAAAGAAGACTGTATTTCCAGGTATCATTTCTATAGCTCATATTTGAATGAGGTAGAGGAAGGAGTAAGAATGATTGAAGAGTGAATATCTAGGGCAGCATGATTAAATAGTAACTGAATAATGATAGTTAAATATAATAACAATATCTTATGGAGTTTAAAATAAATGTACAATTTAACCATAAGTCTAAAGAGGTAGGGTTTAAAAGAGGTTAATGTTGAAAACATTAGTCATGAGGGGGGAAATGGCATTTAATTATAATGAATTAAAATGTATATTTTAATCTGAATTATTCACAATTCTGTGAATAATTAAAAAAGTCTGTGAAAGTCTGTATGAATAAGATAAAAGATGTTGGAAAAGAACTATTTTTAAAATATGAATCATCAGAAAACAGCAAGAAAATATTCAACAACAACAAAAACCTGGTGAATCAGAAGTTAAAGAGTAAGGAACAACTGGACACAAAGTAAAACAGAGAATGTTGACTAAATACTAATGACACTAAGCTGTACCTATGGGTTGGAGCCTCCTTGGGGGTCACATATATAGATATCATACATATCATATATTTATATTATGATTCATAGCAGTAGAAAAATTACAGTTATATGGTAGCAATGAAATAATTTTATGGTTGGGGTTCACCACAACATGAAGAACTATAATAAAGAGTCACAGCATTAGGAAGGTTGAGAACCACTGATCTAGAGGAAACTATAAAGGAAACACTTTAAACTGTAAAAAGAGATAATGACTTTATTAATAGGATTCCAATAGCACAGGAAATGACAGCAAAATCAGCAAATGTTTCTTTTCAAAGCACTGTATGACAAAATCATCAACCAACATAGTGAAAAGAATTAGAGACCACCTTTGGTGGCTTTTCATCCCACAAGGATCATGTGGTACCTAAGGCTCTAGGAACATCATGAAATCATGGGCAGAAAGACTGTAAGAGCCACAGGACCAAGAAATATGCTGTGAGAGTATGTCTCCTCAAAGTGATAGGAAAGCCACACACATGATATCTCAATGATATGGCTCCCTAAATAAGTCACAAACAATAACACCACCAGAAGACATGCATATATGGAAGGGGGAAATTCCATTGTGCCCCACCCCTAGACAAAGAACCGCAGCCAATGAGAATTAGTCGTTTTCAAAGATAAAGCTACTAATTGTTTCTCTATAGCCAACTGGCCAACCTTAAAATTATATACACACAAGCAACAATAAAGGACTCAGCAGCTTGTACTTGTGTATTAATGCATAAATATATGTAACAATGCTAATCAAAACAGAGGCTATCAGTTTGAGAGAGAGAAAGTAGGGCATGAGTCGGAAGGAGGGAACAGAGGAGGGATTGGAAGGAGGACAGGAAAGGGGGAACTATACAAAAAATTTTTAAATGCTGAGAATAACTGATCATGGGATGCCAAACACCAGTTGATTCATCTACAATGCAACCCTTACACCTATGACTCAGGGCAAATCATGGAAGAGCTATGGAAAGATTGTAAGGACCAGAAGATGAGGGTGCCTGCTCTGAAGGAGTTTCTTCTCAAGATAACAAGGAAGCTGCATCCATGAAATCTCAACAATATGGTTGCCTAAACAAGACCTGCACAATGACAAGAGCAGTAGACCAGCCAAGTCAGGCCTCACCCCTAAATGGTAATCAATGGCTGCTGACATTAGGAGAATCAGTTTTCTCCAGGGATGAGCCTCCTACTTGGTTTTCCCATTATAAGCATTAAAAAAACTTTAAAAATTTTTATTACATTTAAATATGTATGCTCATACATATGTTTGTGTATATGTATGTATATATGTATGCATGCATGTTTATACATATTGGGGATGGGCACTCGTGACAAGCTGTGCCTGTAGAGATAAGAGGACAGTTCACAAGAGTTTCACCATGTAGGTTGACGGGATTGAACTCAGGTCATCAGGATTTGGTGGCATGGACTTTTATCCACTGAGCCATTTCAACAGATCAATCATTTTAATTTTTAATGACATAAATATACCAATAAATACATACATTATCAGATTAAATTTAATAAATTATTCAACTATATGCTGCTCATAAGAAACCCACCCTAAAGACAGTGACAAAGATGTCTTAAAGTCAAAAATATGAAGACATATCATATGAAATTAATTTTTAAAGACTAAGTATCTAGAGTGGTGCCAGATAAAGAAAATCACCAGAAAGAAAGAAGACTGTTACACAAGCTTAAAAGGATAGATCCACAAGGAAGATGATCGAAAGAGACCATATATGTATGCATCAATAACAGATCCTCAAAATCCATGAAGCAGAAACTGATAGAGCTGAGGGAAAATAACTCAGGAAGTGAAGGTAAGGAGCTGAACAATATAGTATCTTAGAGAAAGAAGTAACAGAGTATTACATTCTCAACAGTTCAGCCAGTCAATGCTGTCTAACCACATAGGCAGAACACCCACAAATATCAGGTGAACATATGTTTTTTTCAAGTGCTTATTGAATATTTGCCAAATATGCCATATCCTGGACCATTAAAGTAACTCAACAAATTTTGAAGAATTGATATCATACAGGTTAGGCTCTTATATCATAATAGAATCTGAAAAGTATTCAATACTACAAAGAAGAGATGGAAATCCCTTAGGCATGTGAAAATTAACATTACACTTCTAAGTAATCCATGCGCCAGACAAGAAGTCTCAAAGGAAATTTATAGAATGCATACAATTGAATGCAAATGAAATAAAGCATATTAAGATGAATGGAATGCAGCTTAAAATTGTTCTGGTGTAGGGAAATACATAGCCTTGAAAGCTTACATTATAAAATGCCATCTGTCTCAAATAATTGAAGATTCTATTTCAAGAAATCAGGAAAGCAAACCCAAAATGGTCAAAAAATAAAAGGTAATAACCAAAAAAGTAGAAAGTATTAAAACATACAATGGAGAAATAATAGAATAAAAAAGTAAAACAAAAAGAAAAATCTTCAAAACATCATAAAAGGGTTAGATGGCTCAGCAGGTAAACACACCTAGGAGAGTTCGGTCACCAGAACCTGGAAACAACCTAGATGCTCCTCAACCAAAGAATGGATGAGGAAAATGTGGTGCATATATACAATGGAGTACTACTCAGCTGTAAAAAACAATGACATCATGAAATTTGTAGGCAAATGGATGGAACTAGAAAATATCATCTTGAGTGAGGTAACCCAGACTCAGAAAGACAAACATGGTACATACTCACTCATAAGTGGATACTAGAGGTAAAGCAATGGATAATCAAACTACAACTCACAGCTTCAGAGAAGCTAGGAAACAAGGAAGACACTAAGAGGGATGTACAGATCACCTTGGGCGGGGGTATCAAGGTGTCAAGTCATGATGGGGGGAACCCACAGAGATAGCTGACCCCATCCTAGGAGCTCCAAGACTCTGGACCTACAAGCTGGGGAATCTGCATGGGACCAAACTAGGCCCTCTGTATGTGGGAGACAGTTGTGTAGCTTGGTCTGTTTAAAGGGGCCCTGGCAGTGGAACCAGAATCTATCCTGGGTGTATGAGCTGGCTTTCTGGAACCCATTCCATATGGTGCGATACCTTGCTCAGCCTTTATGCTCAGGGGAGGAGCTTGGTCTTGCCTCAACTTGGTATGCCAGATGTTGTCTCCCCATGGGAGGCCTTACCCTCTCTGAGGAGTGGATGACAGGGTAGGATGTGGGGGAGGTGGGGGGACAGAAGAAGGGGAGGGAGGAGCAACTGGGGTTGGTATGTAAAATGAAAGTAATTTAAATAAAAAAAGAGAGATTCTACATAGCATGTCCTGTGAGATGAGAGACAAATAAATGCTTTAAACATAATTTATGACTCTAGTACTCCCTAAATACAGAAAATAGACAAATACAGTACAGTTAAGGAAAATTAAAGCCTGATTATATCTTAGGGACTTTGAACAGAATTCCTCACTATGGCAAAGGTGACCCAATAATGGACAAAAGCTGCAGTAATTGAGACACAGTGATATTGGCAGACACTCAGGCATATTGACAGTGAAGCAGACTGCAGGACCCAAAAGTAAACACACACAAACATACCTAATGATGCTGGCAAATCTGAGGGCATTTTAGTGGTAGATGGAGTAGCCTTTAAAATACATGATGATGAAAACACTAAAAAACAAAAACCTCCACCTAAATTTCACACTTAAAATGTAGCTCAAAGTCGGTAGCAGCATTAGCACAGTGCATATAACTCCTTTACTACTGATGATCTACAGGCCAGGTAAGGCTTTTTCAGTAGCTACTGGTATTTGACAAAAGATAATTTTTACCTCCAGGTACAATTTGAGGACAGTCTTATAGTTAACTTCACCCATTCCTCTCCCTTGGTAACTACAGAAAGCTATGTAGCAACCTCTGGCTACCAAACCTACTCTATCTCAAGGCCTGTCAAGTCAAAGTTTAAATGATTGATAGGTAGATAGACAGATATATAGATGGATGGATGGATGGATGGATGGATGGATGGATGGATGGATGGATGGAGATAATTATGTACATACACTGTGAATATACTAATAAAAACGTAAGGGAAAAGCATCATTGGATTATAAGAATGGGCAAATAATCCTTAGAATGTCAGATATAGTGGCACATGCCTTTAACCTCAGCACTCAGGAGACAGGTGCAGGCCAGACCTCTGTGAATTTGAGACCACCCTGGTCTACATAGCGAGTTTTAGGATACACAGGACAGCTGGGCAGTGGTGGTGCATGAACGCCTTTAATCCCAGCACTCAGGAGGCAGAGGTAGGCAGATCTCTGTGAGTTCAATGTCAGCCTGGTCTACACAGTGAGTCCAGGATAGTCAGGACTACATTAAGAAACCCTGTCTCAAAAAACAAACAAACAAACAAAAAATTCTTAGGATGACACCAAAAGTATGAACTCTAACAGGAAAAATTTGAAAAGTTACATTTCATCAAAATCCAAATTTCAGTTTTATACAAAGATCCTTAATTGAAAATGCAAAGACAGAAAATATGATAAATATTTGCAAGCCATACAGTCAATAAAAGACAATTATCTGGAACATACAAAGAACTCTCAAAACTCAATAGTACAAGGTAAGTCATCCACTTAGAAAAAACAGGCAAAATAATTAGACAGACATTTAACCGTAGGAGTTATGCAGATGACAAACAAGCACATAAAATGTGTTGAATATTCTGATCATTATGGATGCAAAAATTAAATCAAAACCACAGTAAGATGTCTCTTTATCATTATAAGCTAAAACAAAAATAGTAGTATCACCAAAGGCTGCTGAGGCTGAGAGATTATCTGTGCCACATTGCATCACTGGTGTATGGAAGGGTAGTCAGGCAGAAGAACAGTTGTTCTCATAGCACTAAACACACAGTTACCATGTGATGACACTGCAATTGCATCCTTGTAGGCATTTATCCTAGACAACCTGCACACTAAGATTAGTTCCAGCTTCACTCTCAAGAGCCGAACATTACACAGTATTTAGGCATCCTCTATGCTTGGTAGGTTAAAGGTTAAACAAGCAGTGGGCCATTAACTCCCTGAAAAGCACTGGACAGCAAAATGATGGAACCATTGATGAATGAAGCAAATGGGATGAACCTCTAGGAAATTATGCTGAATGAACAAAAGCTAATAACAGAATTTTAATTATAATACTGTATGATTCAATTTATGTAACTTCTTTTTAAATTACAAAAGTTTAGAGATAGAGAATGTAAGTATAGTACTGGATTTCCACTGTTAGACGTGCACAGGACAGAGGCACATGAAGGCAGGTATGTAAATAAATAAGCAACAGGAGGGATCATAATGGTAAGAGAAATATTCTGTCTTGATTGTGGTAGTGAACACATCAACTGCATAGAATAAAATTACACATGAATACACACAAACACACATAAAACTAGGACAATGTAGATCTGAACCATATCCATGGGTTGTATTCCTGCTGATACATTTATTCTGACATTGAACAATAGTGTTCCAAACTATTACTCATTATGGCTGCATGTGAATCTATGCTAACCTAAAAACAAAAGTTCAAGCAATATTCTGAAATAGAAAAGAAATTAGAGTATAATAGTCTCAGCAAACTCTAAAGCCTGTTTTAAATCATCAAAGTAGTATGGCATGCCTGATGCAAAAAAGATAAGTGAGCTGCATCAAAAAAATTAGTCAACATAATTTATTATGCTACCAGAAAATAATAAGAATAAAAAGTTCATAATTATATAATCACCTCGATAGACTAAAATTGTCTTTGGCCAAATGAAATAATCTTAAATTTTAAAATAATGAGAAAATTGGAATCTAATGGACTCTTCTTTATCTGAAAGAATGAACGCCAACAAAATTATGTAATAGATAAAATGTGAAGATTTTATCTTTATACCCATAGATGAGTGTATCTCTCAATGCCTCATTGGAGAAGCTCCTTTTGCAGAAGATGGTGCTAACACAGAGACTCACAACTCACCAGTTTGCAAAGAATAAGAGACTAACGGGGGCATCTATAACACACCCCTGCCAACCAAGGCTCAGGGACCATTGCAGAAGATGGAGCAAGGAGGTTGTAAGAGGCAGAGGTAGTAGACAACTGCATAGAAATAGTATTTGGCAGACATGACAGTGATGTTGCACACATGAATGATGTACAAGATGTTTGCCAAATCAGGCCACCAAACTCCCAGCATGGGTTGGGGAGGGACTCATGAAGTCCCATCGCTAGCTTAGAGTTATCTGCAATTTATGGCTGCTAGGTAAAGGAGAGAGAGTTTTCTTTAAGAACGGGACTCCTGAGAGGCTATGATCCTGTATCCATGCATGTATAGGCAGCACTAAGTTTGAGGACAGTCTCATAATTAAAGAGTACAAAAGGAAATGATTGGGTAAAATAGAGGCGGGATTGGAATGGAGGGGCTGGGGATGGGTATGATCAAATCACAGTACATTTACATATGCGTGCATGAATTCTCAGGCAATAAAAATGTTTTAAGAAATTATTAAATTATTTTAAAAGTTATTTAAAGCTAATCTCTACTGTGGGATAGCTTTCTGTACACTGTGAATATATGTTTCTCTGACTGGTTGATAAATAAAGCTGTTTGGACAATCAGCTTGTTGCTCTGATTGGTTGATAAGGCTGTTTGGACAATGGTGAGGCAGAGTAAGGTTAGGAGATACATTCAAGGTGGAGAGAGAAGAGAAGAAAAGAGAGTGGAACAGACACTGGAGTGGCCACCAGGAGAAGCAAGATGTGAAAGTACCTGTAAGCCACAAAGCCACGTGGCAATGCATAGATTAATAGAAATGGGCTGAATTAAGTTGTAAGAGGTAGCTAGTGAGAGCCTGGGCCATTAGGCCATACAGTTTGTAAGAAATATAAGCCTCTGTATGTTTCTTGAGTCTGAGCAGTTGGAGGACCAGCTGAGACACAGGAAAACTTCCAACTACAAACCTCTAACGTTAAGAATAGAAAAATGATATCCATCTGTTCAACTTGAACTAAGTACAATAAGTCAGGAGAAACTGATAAAAGCTGTTAACAACCAGAAATAAGACTCTCTTATTAATAAGCAACATGATGGTGTATTTAGAGAATCCAAAGGATATACAGGCAATTTTTTTAGTGTAAGTCAACAAACATAGTGTACATATGAAACAAAGTGAATATATGAAACCAAATAAATTTCTGCTTACATATAATAAATTAGTAGAAAATAATTTTGAATATTTGCTACATATAATAGACCTGACAAGCATCAAGATCTAGGAATAAATCAACCAAAAGTTATCAAGGCCTTTGCCATGAAAGCTGCAGTTTCCAGAGTGAAATTTAAAAGGCTGTAAATAAACTGAGGAGTACACTATAGTCATTCATTCTTTACTGCTCTGCACTGGCAAGATGTTAATGCCTCCTACACTGACTAAGAGTGAGTGTAACCTGTCTTGGTCAGGGTTTCTATTGCTGCTAAGAAACATTGTGACCAGAAGGCAAACTGGGGAGCAAAGGGTTTACTTGGCTTATACTTCCATATCACTGTCCATCATTGAAGGAAGTCAGGACAGGAACTAAAATGGCAGGAACCTGGAGTCAGGAACTGATGCAGAGGACATGGAGGGTGTTGCTTGGCATGTTCCTCATGGCTTGTTCAGCCTGCTTTCTATGGAACTCAGGACCACCAGCCCAGGGGTGGCATTACTCAAAATTCCCCCATCAATCACTAACTAAGAGAACATCCTACAGGCTGGCCTACAGCTCAATCTTATGAAGGCATTTTATTAATTAAAGCTCCATTCTCTCAGAAGACTTTAGTTTGTGTCAAGTTGACATAAAACCCTCCAGCCCACACCTTAGTCATGAATCCAGATTTGTTACAAAAAATGAACATGTTACTTATAATTGCTAATACAAAACAAAGAACCAAGATCAGCCAACTGTATCTTGAAATAGTACTGTAAACTTTCCATATTCGCTGTCCTCAGAGACACCGTATTTCTCCATGTGACCCTTTGGTGTCATGTATTCCCCCCTCCTCTTGTAGGATTTTTGTGCTGTTTTGTTGTTCACATTATATATGAACAGTAATAAAACTTTCCCTTTAAGTACAATAAAAGAGAATGATCCAACACTACATATGATGATAATAATGGCTCTCACAAACACACTGCACAAAGGGATCAGTTACAAGAGTAGAGAGAATCTGATAGTATGTTAACTATAAAACTAAGAGTAGGAGAAAGTCAAAATGGGATCAGTGGTGGGTGTAGTACCTAGAATGAGACACAAAGAAGGTTCCTCAGGGTACTGCAGACATCCTGGGTCTGGCTGTGAGTGTTGGTGACAGTGCCATGTTTGTGTTCTTAAAGGCCACTGTGGCGCACCTAAGATGTACACACTTTTCTGTGAGCATTTATACTTCTGTTTCCATTAGAAAAGCCATTAGGATTCAGTCACAGCTCTACTCAAGACAACACATTATAAAACATGCAAGCATAAAACTAAAGTATTGAGCACTTCCTATGATGGCTTTAAAAATAATAGTAGAACAAAAACCAGGAACTGGTCAGCAGGAGAGAAAGCATAAATCAGTTCATTAGAACACAGCAAAAATGACTAAGCAACCCTAGTTTTATGCAGGGTGGGGATGAAATATAAGAACCTTTATGAGGTCTCATGGAGAATTCAAAGGAGACTGTCAGTGTATAATAGCAGAATGAAAAGGGAGCTGTTCCAACATGCATTTTTTAAATTGTTTGCAAATACTGTGTAGAGCTTTTTTTTTGCCAACATTTTCTGTGAAGTAGATATGAAAAATAATGTAATGAAATGCAGAAACCAGGGTCAAATGGTTCCAAATAGCAAAGTGAGGGCTTACAACCCACAACTAGATCAGACAAGTCCACAGTTAAATTACAGCACCCTCAACTTTTCTGTGTTCTGTCCAGGGATCTCATAAAGAATGAGTTCTTGGGGTTGGGGATTTAGCTCAGTGGTAAAGTGCTTGCCTAGCAAGCGCAAGACCCTGGGTTTAGTCCTCAGCTCTGAAGGAAAAAAAAAAAAAGACAAAATAACAAAATAGAATGAAAGCAGCACACACTAAGTGCAAGCAGAACACAGAACATGGGAGCAGAAGAATCCAAGTGACCATGCAGTGCTGAAAGACACCCTCATACACCCCAGATTATCATGATAGAGAAGCACACACCAGGGCAACAGTGGAAAGGCATGTCACATTCATCAAAAGTGACTTATGGCAGACAATAGCCTTCTGCCACAGGCTGCTGTCTTTGGAACTGGAACAGCCATGCCAAAACTCCAAGGAAAATAAATACAGTGTCCTGAGAATGGGCAAACAGAAGGATGAGAAGATAGGAACCTTGATCTGAGCACCGAAGTGGACAAGTCTGAAGCTGCCTTAGCTCCATGCCTCATCTAATGTGAGGGGAGGAATGCCTTGCTGTTCACAGCACTGCTCACGGTCATTTGGTTACCTACAGACATGCATGCTGTGGGATGTTCTGTATGTCAAATGTGTTGCTCTGATTAGTTAATAAATAAAACACTGATTGGCTAGTAGCCAGGTAGGAAGTATAGGCGGGACAAGCAGAGAAGAGAATTGGGGGAAGTGGAAGGCTGAGGCAGAGAGACACTGCCAGCTGCCACCATGACAAGGGACATGTAAGGTACCAGTAAGCCACAGCCATGTGCAAAGTATAGATTAATAGAAATGGGTTAACTTAAGATAGAAGAAGTAGATAACAAGAAGCCTGAGCCATTAGGCCAACCTGTTTAAATAATATAAGCATTGGTGTGTTTATATTATAAGTGGGCTGTCAGACAGCCAGGGCTTGGTGGGACTGGAGAGAAAACTCTCCAGCTACACATGCACATCCTGTAATGTAAATAAACTTAATCTGAAAGAAGAGAAAATGACTATAAAAAATTAAATTATACTAATGAGGACATACACAAACTCAGAACAGCTCAGACTAAGCTGGTCATTCAAGTATATACTATATATAAGGTGGTGTGTATAAAATATATATATATATATTTAGTGAAAAACTATGAAATAAAAATTCAGTAGCATCATCTTTATATTGCTATTAAATTAACAACTATTTAATGCCTTACTGAATTTTTTGAGCATAGGATTAAAAACAGATTTCTATATGAATGTATGTGAAAATCACTAAACTTTTCTATAATTGATTTGAAAATATGTATGAAGTATATGAAGTATATCAAAATAATCACTATCCTTGGTTTAGTAAACTCCCTTCTTAAAACACACATAAAAAGAAACAAATACACATATAATGAAAAATCTCATGTATTTCATATGTTTGTTATGACACCATCCTATAATAACTTGGTAATAATGTATTAACAGACATCCTATGGGAAAGTTAAATTCATAATAGCCTACCACAAGTTTAGAGAAACATTTCCATTTTTAAAAACCATAGTTGTAAAGAACAGATGAAGAAATAAGAAAATATTCCCAATAAGCCACTAAATGGGAAAGGCAGGGCATTAAAATGTGTATATAATAAACAGCAATTTTATAAAATATACCAACTACTTTCTGTATCCCTATCTAGAGGAAGAGTAAAAAACCCACACACAAATTACACCAAAAATCCAAATGGTCTTTATTTCTTAGTTTAGAGATTATCATTGGCTTTTATATCCTTCATTTCATTTATCTGTATTTTCAAAGCATTCTATTTAAATGATCACCTGCTGATGCAATGTTACTTGAAATGAAATACTTAATCACACCCTTCCTTGCATCATTATTGGGGTGAAGTAGCAGTGTTTGTTTTGGGTCACTGCTCTGACAATAGCAGTTCTTGCACACGGGTTCAGAATAGTTGACATTTTACTTGGGAAACAGGCTGCAAGAATGCTAATCTGATAGACTGAAGTTGGCTACTGCTACTGCTGTTTCTTCTTCTTCTTCTTCTTCTTCTTCTTCTTCTTCTTCTTCTTCTTCTTCTTCTTCTTCTTCTTCCTCTTCCTCTTCCTCCTCCTCCTCCTCTTCCTCTTCCTCCTCCTCCTCCTCTTCCTCCTCATCTTTCCCCCACTGTATACACCCTGAAGCTTCAGGATAACAGCTTCTAGACACTCTTCACAATGCCCAGGCTAGACCCTGGAGCCCAACTCAGCACACAGCTGCCTCCCCTCTACTGTGCTCATTTGCCAAGTCCTGTCACCAGCCCCTGGAGTCACCAGATCAAGGCAAGTCTACCTTCTCATCAGAGCTAGCCTGGCTCTTAGGTCCATTTCAACTTGCCCTTAGAACCCAGAACTTCTAAACTCTGAGAATAAGGGATAGATTGTAACACTGTGTGGTAGATGGGAACAAATGCTAATGACATTTGGAGCCCAGGAGAACTGGGATCCTATGGCGCAGCAATATTGCTGTACAATTAGTTAATTATTACTCTGTAAATTATCAGTAGCCACGAGGTCCTCCAAAGGGCATCACATCACAGTGGGACTGTTTGACGCCTGTCTACCTCCAGCTTTTGTAAAGAACCAGAGTTGACAAAGAAGATAAAAGCAGAAGCATCAAACAATAAAGGAGGATGGAGACCTCCCATCTCCATGGATAGCTGTTGGAATGGGGAGGCTGAGCCAAGCTTAAGTGATGGAACTGAAGTCAGTGGGACCAGGCCAGCAGGAAGGGACGGTGGTGTCCTATGTGCTGGCTTGGGGGAGAAGGGACAGGGGTGGAAGAGCTAGGACAGAATCACAAAACTGGACTGCCTCGTGCTCAAGAAGGATCTCCTCTCCTCTCCCCTCCCATCACTTCCTCCTTTCTCCTCCTTCCTCTCTCTTTCCCCTCCTCTTCCTCTCTCCACTCTCCTCCCTCTTATCCCTCTGCCTTCCAAGTACCAGCATGGATTTTCTAGTCTGTGGGCCTCAAATTTCAGAAAGATAAAAGAAAAAGGTGTACATCAAACTGTAGAGCTGTGAAGGACAGAGAGAAGTTCCTGCAAAAAAGGCACAGACCTCCCTACCCAGACTCCTTGCCTACTGCAACTACAATATGTGTCCTCTATGGTTGTCTACTATATTCATGTCCCAGTAAGAGCCTGCTTGACCAGGCTCCCGAGCCTAGAGAAAAAGCTGGAATGCCACTGAGCTAAACACGTT
Organism: Onychomys torridus; assembly: GCF_903995425.1. Lineage (NCBI taxonomy): Eukaryota > Metazoa > Chordata > Mammalia > Rodentia > Cricetidae > Onychomys > Onychomys torridus. The sequence goes on along the minus strand of NC_050451.1, from coordinate 8,787,577 downwards.
CTCTGCCTCTCTTGGTCCTCATTCAATTTTCTCCTCCAGTTCTCTAAGGCTACTCCAGGGTCTCCTCAGTCCTAGTGTGTAAGTCTTAAAGCAAATCCCACAGGCAGTGCGGATGCTCCTCCTACCTCCCCATGCTTCTCCTAGAGAAATTCACCACCCTTCACTGAGCCAATGAATCAAATTGATGCCACCCAGAGAAATGAAGTTCAAAGCATCTGTAGGCAGTGGGCACATTTCCGAGAGTCCTGCTGCACTGGGAATCCTGTGTTAATAGAAGGAAACAAAGTGCCCACACCAATGTCATTAGGATGGAGAATGGCAGGCAATCTCAGTAATCTGGTAATGGGAAATGATTCTCTAGGCTTCAACTGGTGTCACAATCTAGGAAAACCATGCTTGAGGTAAAGGGCAGAATCTGATATCCATGTTTACTATCTCCCATTGACCACAAAGAAGCCAATATAACCCCCAACATAAAATTTCATTTAGAAATGAAGTTCTTAAGACTCAATTCATACCTGTCTTTTTAAATATCTGATCCTAGGCATACAAGAAGAGCTAGGCACAGCCCTGGCACACTGAATTTAGTAATCCTAGCTACACTTGGTTAGGGATGCTGCCTATCTCTGGCCTCTGCTCTTGGCACTCTGTGTGATGAACTGCTATAGTCCATAAAACTTTGAGGCAGGAAGCTGTGGCTGGCTGTTCTGCACTTAGATGGCTAAAGCTGATGGACCAACCGGATGGGAATGCTAAGAGCAGGGCAGGATAATTACTCTGACTGCTCCTCTGTTTCAGGGAAATCCTGAGGGTGAGGATTTTTCCCTGAACTTCAGTCTGAATAAGCTATGCAAGGAAAAAGGGATATTGAAACTCAGGAGAGATGGGACCAGAAAGAACAAATGGACTTGGCATCAGTAAGGAATCATATTTACAATGCACCCTTGTATACAGTATATGTTCAATGCTTCTATTACACTCCCTCCTGTTCTATGCCAAACAATTTCCATATATTCCCATCTTGGGAAAGTTTACTGTAGCTGGTCTCTAATATATTTGTCCTGCTCATGCCACAACCTTAGGACATTTGTGCAGACTAGCTTATACGAATGACTGTCCTTGGGATATTTCTGTTTGTTTGGGCAAGGAGGATCAAAGCAAGTAGAAATTTGTGGGCTCTTAACAGTTCTGAGGCTGGAAAAAGCATGCCACCAATCAGAAGGAGAGTGGAGACCCTCCAAACAAATCAACCCAATCTATTGCAATGGGAAGAGACTTCCTTGCAAACACTGCCCCCAGTGGCAGACTCTGGCCAATCCCAGTAACAGAAGATTAACATTTGTAGTTCACAGCAGGCTGGCTGTGAACCATTTCATAGACTTTTGATTTTGCCATCCAGTGCTTCCTCAACAAGAACGCTCTTTCTGGTTTAGATAATTTAATCAGTATTTGTCCAGCACCTTACAGGGAAAGGCTATCACCCACTCCTTCCTATACAGGGGTTGAGTAATACATAGTCTCCTGATGTCACTTAAACTAAAGCATCTGGGTGACTCACTCTCCCAGAGAGGTCTCTCCAAGGTATTTAGTTTAAGAAAAATATCTCTATGTTCCCCAATTTAGATGACCCCTCTCAGCTTCAATCTCCAGAAAACTCGTGGTTTTTGTTAGCCTTCGTTTGCTGTAGCTGCTTTTTAATTTAAATATATGTGGTATGCATCACTAGGCAGGGAAGCATGAACCTCACCCAGCAAGCAGCATCCAGCCATCTTTCCAGGTGGTTTTCCTGGTGACCATGTGTAGTCAAGGGTCACAGACAACTGCCGTCCATGGGGCTCCTTGGACTAGTCTTTACATTGACACAGTATGGCTCAGAACAGCCCCAAACTACCCTCAAATCTTCCCCCGCTCTCAGTTATGTTGACCCTATGTCACTGTTCTTCATCATATTCCTAAAGTCACTCTGAAATCCCATTATATTCTGCCAGGGTACTGAAGCCCACTCCACCTTCAAGGACTTCAGTATGCCCCTGATACGCACTCCTAACCAGCTCTCCTCCCTCCATCCGGAACCCCATTCCATCTCTCTTGTATGTACCCTGGGTCATAATAGCAAACATTTGCTATAGTAAATCCTATTCCTTGCCTCCCACATAGCTTCTCGCATTCCCGATGATAAGCCGCTAGGCAGACAGATAACAACTGGGATATGCAGTTATTAAGGGCAGGGTTTTAGAATGACAAAAGAATACATTTTAAAATAAATCCCACTTGAAAATCAGCTTCCCTTCCAACTCAATTACATCTAGACCTCCTGCTCTGAAGCTCCTTATAACCAAGAGATTCCAGCTCCCACTGGCTTCAGGATTTTTGAGGAGTGTTGCCGTAGCAACACCAAAGGCCCAGACACCTGAAATGGGGAGTGAAGGACATCATGCTTCCCCTCATTTAAGGACCTGGAGTGGCCAGCAGAGTACAGGCATGGGATTCATGGGACTTGAGTACAAGCTAAGAGGAAGCAGAAGACCCGCTGCCAACATTTCACACACTGTGGGAACCTGGGAGCCAGAGCTGAGCTCATAGAATAGGGTGAGATATACTGAAGGAACCAGCAGACAAGACTTTAGTTACCAACTCAGAGAGCACTCAAGGATGGCACCTACCCATGCACTATGCTGACGGGAATGGTGGTTTCAGCAGACTGGCATACTCTACAATCACAGCGGAGTGACGGGATGAGCTCCCCTCTCCTTCTGTCCTCTGAACAGATGAGAATCTCAACAAAAACCAATTCTTCTTCTAGTCTTTGCCCAGACCAGTACCAACCATTCAGCTCTAGCCCTCAACCAAGTGTCACAGTTCTGAGCAACCCCTTATAGAAATCATAAGCCAGCCTCAACCTCCTTGACATTGCCTATCACACTTTAACTCTACTGGGTGTCACAGCAGTCATTAACCTTCAGGGTGGCACCACAAACAAGCTGTTAGGTTCTAAGGTATCATCAAGCCATATGTATTGGCCACCCTTAGATTTGATATGACCAGTTCATAACTCCATGTTCCAATACAGGATGGCTGAAAGACCCTATTCTGCACATTATACTGGGACTCCAGGACACAGGAGCCTTTCCCTAGAGAGTCAGTTGTCCCATATGTGCTGCCACTGCCCATTTCCGGTGCTGCAGATCTCATCCCTCAACCACCCTACACATTCATCGCTCTTCCCAGATCCTCTAGAAACAAAACCAAAGTTCTCCACCCAGACAGTAGTGCATCATTATCATCTACACTATGCCTACCTCTGCACTGTTCCCAACATGGCTACAGGCCTCTCTGATAAGAGTTTATGCAACACCTGCTAAGGCTTCATTATTGACAAGGATATCCTTTATCTCTGAAGCATATCACCAGTGGAGACATCCCCCCTTACACACACACACACACACACACACACACACACACACACACACACACACAAAGAATATGGAAAAGGTTATATGTGATTAACATGAGCCTGTACCATGGGTAAACTGATCAATGGATGCTTTCATCCTTTCCCAAGAGGACTGAGTCCCTGCACATGAGCATTATCATCTCTGGCCCCAACAAGTACATGCCCCTCCTGCACAGATTATTTCTGGAAAAGCTTAAAAGGCAGTTTAGCATAGCAGACACTGACTAGCAGCCTCTGCCCTTCCTTCATACCCATTATAAGCCCCAGCCAAGTTCATCCAGACCATATCTGAGGGATGTCTTTAAATCACTATTCCAAGCCCTCGACTATTATAATGACATCTTGGTTGCCCATCAGAAGAAAGACACAGTATCACTGGAAATATCCCCCTGGCCTGCCAGGTCCACATCAAATTTAAAAAAAGCCAAGCCATGCCTTGAGTCACCCTGCTCTCCTGGCTCTCATTTCCCTCTCCATTGGATTCCAGGTGGTTTTGTTTCATCCCAGAGTCTGGCAGACACCCTGGCTATAACATCTGTTGCCAGCCTTAGCCACAATTCCCTTTTGTCTCAGAAGCTAGGCTGTCTTCTCAACTCTGGGAAAACCTGTCATACCCTTCAGTATCCAGGCAGTCTGCTACTAGTCCACAGAACAGGAAATGGTTCCCAGGAATCCCTCCTGGACTTAGGTCTGTGCTATTAGCATGTCCGGCCTGAACCTTCTCTGCACCTCCTCCCCAGAAGTTCTCGGAAACATCAGCATTGATAGCGAAGCAGGGAGGACCTCCTCTGTCAGTTAGCCGTTGCTGGGAACAAGAGGCACTAACTACAGCTGTTGCTGTCTTCAGAGGCTCTGAAGCAAGAAGTCTAGCATGTGAGGACCTCAGGGCTTACCTTGCGCATGTCTTTGCCAAAGGTCTCGCTATAGGTTGTGCCAAGGATTTCAAACTGGACGTAGGGATTCGAGCTGTCTTCCCGAAACTCCATAACTCCTGTGAGGCCGGTGATGTGTCCCTGCAGGGGAGGAGGAAAGGACAGATGGAGGTGGTAAAAGTTTGGTGTGGTCGAGAATGGAGGGACCAAGAAGGGAGCAGATATGAGTGGCTACAGCAAGGATGGAGAGAGCCACTAAGAGTCCTAGGACATCAGAGCAAGATAAATGTTCCTCAGACTGCCTTAGTCTGACAGAAGAAGTCCCAAAGGCTTTTACCCGTCATTTACCCGTCAATGTGTTTACAGCTATTGCTCTGGGCCAGTGTTGTACTAGCTAGCATGAAATTAAAATGTGATTGTATTTGTCTCTACAATTCTCAAGTTTGATCTTTGCCTTTGCAACCTGTTCCAGAGGTTTCACTTATCCCGACACAGGGGAAGGCAGCAGCCAGCAAGAGTTGTGTCCAACATATGCCTTAAGTTTAGGCAGCAAACGTGAGCACTGCTTTAGGCCTGGTCTTGCTACACGTGTCATCTTGGGCAGACCACTGCCCGTCTCCCATGTTCATCCTGAAGGTAATCAGGTGTATATCACAAAGCCCATCACATGAAGAAAAGACATTTTCAGAGTGCAATATCTGGCACAGAATGGCTGTGGTCAACATGCTAGTCCCATGCCTCTCTACAGTTCAGTAGGGTCGAGAGAGCAGTAGACAGTGTGGGGCTGAGCAAATTGTGACAATCTGCCTTCTGTCTTTCAGCCTGGGGTGTGAATCTTACCCAGCCTTTTTGCCTGTGACATCAAGGAGCAAGGAGCACACCATAAAGTGCATGGGTCCAGGAGGGGCCGTGCTCTCTCTGAGCCGCAGAAAATTTACACCAACACTGGAACATGCTCATTGCAACTGAAACCATGTACAATTTACTGTGACTAAGGCTCCTGGCATTGTAGATTTCCGTAAATGGTCTTTTGAAGCCTCCAGAAGCCCATTACTCTCAGGATTCTTCTGTGGGCTACCCCAACTCACTTTGAATCTATCCTCTGACACAGTGCCACTCTCTATCATGTGACACATATTACATGTGAATAATGCATAGACACACATGGGCACAGATGGATGCACATTCACACATAGGTACACAAGCTGGGGTCCTGGATAAGCAACATATGGCCATACCACCTAAGATGAGCTTTTTCTGAAAAGTGATAGTTTGCATGAAGGAGTCTTGGGCAGGTATAGGACAGGCAGCTGTGACTTTACTTAACTGTGACTCTGGGCAAGCCATTCAACCTTCTGAAGCCAGATCTCATGAAACTGTGGTGGCATTAAAGTACATGTCCCTGGACCACAATTTACTCAGCTTTCAAACAGGCCCAGGAAGAGTGACAAAGAGAAGCCTCCTACAAACAGGACTCAGGCAATCTCTCTAACAAACACACATACATGCATACATGAATGCATACATATATACTACATACATACATACTACATACACATGCACACACACACACACACACACACACACACACACACACACACACACAAAAACAGCTTTATACCAACCTAGTCAGGACAGTGTCTCTAGCCTTAGACAAACTTCCAGAGCCGCACCCCCTCACACATACCTTTTTAATCGTGTCTAGCATGGACCTCCCTCCATTCCATGGTTTGGTAGACTTCCTTATGCAGTTAAGGCTTGCCATACTATGCCATTTCCGGTCCTCCAACTTCCTATGGAAGGCGTTGGCCAGCATCAGAACACTGTCATACAGGTAGAGATTGGAGATCTGCAAAGAGAAAGAGGGGGTATCTCTCTTCTGATGCATTTCCAAAGAATGAGGTGAGGAGAAAAGGCTGGGGTGGTGTGGGAAGCAACAGAATTGTCTCCTCCAGTCCTCCGAGCTTTGTGGACAAGGAGTGTCTGGCTCCATGGTATTTTCTTTACTTGTTTTATTTTAGCAGCTCAACCTAAGTGGTTAAGTTAGGCTAAGAGAATACCTAATCTGCCTCAGGAATAGGAGTAGAGGCATATCCACACAGCAACAAGGAGTACCAGTGTGATCAGCATCGTGATTGAGTTCTGCAGGCAGGTGCCTCACCTGTTCAGATAACAAGACACAAACCAGTAAGGTAAAGAGGAGTGTGCTAAAGGGATGGCCTAACATGTGTAAAATCATATCAGTATAAAGGATCAAGGCCTCCATCAGTGTCTTAAATACCACCAAAATTTTCTATTAAAGACCAGACAGTAAAAACCAGGCTTTGAGGGTCTTACAATTTCTTTTGACTACTATTCAACACTACTGTTAAAATCTGAATGTATCAAAAGGTGACTCATAAGCAAATGGGTGCAGCTGTGTACCAATAAAACATCATTTATCCAAATAGACAGTGTGCTAGATTCAGCCCAAGGGCCATTGTTGGCTGACTTCTCTGTTCAAACTGATAGTGTTAACAATGTGATCAGAAAGGATCAAGAGGAGGCAAGGTGCAGCCATGCAGAGCCCTGTAGGATATGCTAAGGAGGAGCAGCAGGGAAGACTTGGAGAGATGCATACCATTGACGGACCTACGCACAGAAAACAGGTGATTAAGCCTGGACATAGGAAAGACCACCCTAGTCACTCACAGATCCAGAGTGAGTAGTGGCCTGGGTGATGGTGCAGCATTGGTGAAGTGGCAGAGATTCCTATGCCTGATGTGCAGTACCATCCTGGATACACCTGGGATTTGTAAATTAGGTTGGCCAACTTCAGTGAAACTGGCCTGTAGAGGAAACACAGCTTCATCACAGAGCTTGTGAGAGTTACGAGTGCGGGGAGCTGAGGAAGCCCCAACTGAATGTGGAAAAAAACAAACAAACAAGCAAACAAAGAATAGATGAAGTCCTGAATAAATCTATATTGTCAGCATAGGCATAGCCATGTCAAGGACAAATGCATCAGACCTGTGGGAAATTGGCAAAGCCTTCCCCATACAGACCAGGCTTAGAATTGACCAAGCCTTCCTCAGGTTCAAGTGCAAATGTGGCACTGTGTGCATGTACAAGTGTTTTAAAATGAGCTATGTGTTCAAAAGCTAACAACTGTAGCTTCTTCCTTGTAATGTTTACAGCCTGAGAATACTTCGCTTGCAGAGACCTTGTCCCCTGACTAGCTAACCCCACCTATCTGTGCTGTACCTAATAAATGCACTGGGATTCTCGGCTGTTGTAGTAGATGGGGCCTCTCCATCAGAGCTCCTAACCCCAGCTTTTCTGTACATGTGTCTGTCCTTTCTTCATTCCCTTACCACCCCCGTCAGGTTTCCAGACTCAAGCCATGTGGACCATGGACATGGTACATGAGAAACTGGAATACTACAATAAAAAGCAGCACTGATGAGACAGAGCCAACCTGTTCACGCCAGCCAAGGATGGAAGAGGTTTGGCTCACCTCCTTGCTTGGGGTGAGCAGGAAGGCTTCATGCCACCGTCTAAGGAAACCAGAAGAGGCCTTCAGTGTGGAGAAGAGAAGCCTTGCTCTCAAGGAATGCCCCTCATGATACTCCATTCTCCAAGAGGACAGCGAAGCACAAAGGAGAAGAGAATGAGTGAAGAGGAGAGAGAGAGAGACAACACCCACTCTTGGACAGGTTTGGGGCCCCTCATTGACATCTTGCATAATCAATCAGACAAACTGGGTCAAAGGGACCAATCTCTGCACACCTAAGCAGCAAGTAGCCTGCAAAAAGTATTTCAGAAAAACATCACTGGATATAAATGGAGAGAAATAGGGGACAATATTGACCTCACAGGGCTCCCGAGAACAAACAGGCTCCTTGGACTACAGGAGGAGCCCCTGCTACTTCTACCTCATCACCCACCCTTCTCTCACTGCCCCAGTATCCCACACATTATTTTCTGCCATTAATCCTAATATGAATGTCACAGAAGCAGATTCCTAGATAAAAACTTGAACAACAAGTGCCCTGCACAACTGACGCTGAAGTCAGAGGTAGAAGAGATGTAGAACACACACACACACACACAAAATGCCTGCTGTATTAGGCCTGTACACAAGCTCAAACTAGCTCTCCCTTTATACTATAACACATCCAGGCAGAGCTGATCTCTTCCTCTATGCTGGCCAATAAAGAAGAGTTTAATTCTGTCTGCCACTGAACTGTGTCATGATATAGGAGTGAAAGGTGGATGGACAGTGCAGAGTGACCAGAATGTGTCCACATGACAAACTACTGCTAACAAAATGATGACCCCAGCACAAAGGAAAGCTACATGCCAGGGGTGGTGACTGTCACTCTTCAGGTGCCTAAAGCACACAAATGCTGACCTAACATCAGAGAAAAGACCATTCCTGCCACTGGGAACTTGTCCCTGCCCCACAGGGAAGTTGATGACAGGACCATGTCCCCAGCATTTCAAGCTTAGAGGAACATTTTCTCAATGAACAAGACTAACTTTATAATCCTGATGGCAAAACAGTCCCCAGGAGGCCCTCCTTACGTCTTCAGAATTGTATTGATGTTTCCTTCCCCTTCTAGAATACAAACTTCTAATAGAGATGTTCTTACGAGGGAATATAAACCACCTATGAGTTGATATGGAGTTGGGGGTTTTTGTTTTGTTTTGTTTTGTTTTTGTTTTTCTTCTAAAAGGATTTAACTAGAAGAGCAGAGTCCCCAGTGGTGTGAAGATTTCTTAAGACTTTCATGGAACGCCAAGCTGCCTACTCACAGCTGGTGCTATTTAGTCACGGACCCACGTCCACACCTGTGGATCGACTCCCAGTTAAGAGCAGAGTTTACAGTGCTACTTCAGCTTGGGCCCACACTGCCACTCAACAGACTCTCCTTTCCCCCAGTACTTCTAATCACAATGAATCAAGGCCCTCAGCAAACGTGTGAATGACGAGAGGCCTGCAATGAACAGGAAAAGGCAGCACATGAATCAGAAAAGTTAAAAAAAAAAAAAGCCTTGAGTCAGCTACGCCAGCTTGGAGAGTGAATGGATTCTAGCTCAAAGGAGCAGGTTTGAGAAATGTTCTTTTCCAGGTACCGATAGGCCTTTGAACCACCCCAATATCACCCTGGATCCACCCTCTTCCATAACATTCTACCCATTGTCAGCTCACAGACGTGTTTACCTCACTCAACTCTGAGCTCTGGAACTTCTCACAAATAAAGACACAAGTCTGGTGATAAGTCAATGTTTGATTGATGAATATCCTGTGGATACACTTATACATAGATGGAAAAATGATAGACAGACAGACAGGAGTAGGTGGAAAAATAGATGGATGAGTGGGTGGATGGGTAGGTAAGATGCATGAGTTGGTGGATAAATGCTAGGTGGGTAGATGATGAACAAATAATAAATGGATGAGTAGATGTATGGAGTGATGGACAGTTGAAATGGATATATGGGTGGTAGATGATTGGGATGGGTGGGTGGGTGGGTGGGTGGATGGATGGATGGATAGATGGATGGACGGACAGATGGATGGATGGATGAATGGACGGACGGATGGACAGATGGATGGATGGGTGGATGGGTAGATGTTATAGGAGGGAGGGCTGGGAGTGAGTGGATATATTGGCTAGCAGATAAATTGATGGGTCTTTTTTTATTAAGAATGCACATACTAATGCTTCACCTACATTCTTCAACTATAAAGCATCAGGAGAAAAAGATATGCTGCTTCCAACTATGGAATGAAACTTTCTTCTTTGATTTCTCATTTAGAACCTACTAAAAATGACCTATTGACCACAGCCCTTACTGCTATTTATACCTACTTAACTATGTACCTTCTCCTGGGCAGAGGTCTCAGAACTCTTTTCAACATTGGTCTATGTATCTATCATCTATTTCTAACCTCAACATATACATTCTGTGATCTACTTTATCAGAATTTAATGGTGGTTTTATGTTAGGGATACAGAGATCTGGAAGGCCCTGCCTTCACAGAGAAGTAGTTTTTGTGCAAAAAGAGCCAGAGCAGATGGTAGAAAGGTACACTATGCTCAAGGTATTCTTCAGATACTGATAATAAAGAGGAAGCTTTCCTCAAGGCAGGTATCAATGATATCCATGCCTAGGAGAGGTTGAAGAAAAAGGTTCCTAGCCACATGGACACTCACTCAGGAAATAAATAGTCAATAGTAGCTCAGGCTAGAGATGTACTCCGTGAAACAGAGAGAGGGGCTTGAAGGAGTCTGTGTCTCTCTCCCTCCTTTCAGAAACAAGGTACTACACAAATTTCCTCAGCCAAGAGAAAACATACTTTCATATACTGTAGTAGACAAATCTTCAAACACATGCTTGAATGGGTTCAGAGCAATGACCGGTATAAATATACTGTAGCACAAAGTGACAGGAACCAATAAACCATTCCAGAAGAGGGTAAATTTGATAATCAGAGAGGCTACAGCATCACAGCCAAGCATATAACAGAGACATGGTTGCCAAACAAAAAAATCAAGAACCAAGTCAGAGTAGCCATAGGGAGTGCAGCTGGGAACAAGGGAAAGACAGACTCAAAGGACCAAGATCTTTGGGGGAACCTGGTGTTCTATTCTAAATGGGCAGGAAGCTTCTGGAGATGGGCTTGTTCATTTAGCCACTCGATGGATATATATCATGCTCCTCTTCTGCTTGGTATTATGTATTATAGCTCTCAGGCTATGGTGTGGACAGTTTGAAAGGTTCCTATAACTGACAGAATCATAAACAGGTTTTGATGCATAGTAACCTGGACTAGATTTGCCTACCACCTGACCCTTCCTACTCATATCTACAGCACTTCATGAATGAATGCAGGATTCAATAAATGTTCACAGGATTAAATCTTTACTGATACAAAATATCATTTAATGCTCATAGATCTGTCTTAATGACAAAGTACAATGTGTTCTGGATGCTCAGAGAAGTACAACATGGCATCCATGGTTACTCCCCCCATGAAATGCAGATGGTGATAGTCCTGTGTACATAGACTCCTAAGATCTTAATATGTATTTTCATTCTTAGAGACAGCAGAGGTAGAAAAGAATGGAATGGCAAGTGAAAGCCCTAGGCAGGCTCCTGATTTCAATTCAAATTATCTGAGGCCATACCCATGATGTCCTTAGTAGCTGCATCCCAGCAGGGATCTGTTACACAGATTATGGGGATGAGCACCATGGAAAATTAACTTGTGTTTGCTAGCATCTTCTTCTTCAATGCTTCCTATCTCTACATCCTTTCAAAGGCACATGGGGTCACATCTGACTTCTGTAGCTTATAGGGCAGAAGACTAAGCAAAGATCAGCTCTAGTTAGTAACTCTACCCGTGTCTGCTCACTTGGACCTGCCAACATGCCCCTGACCTCCTCCTGACAGCATAGTCATATCTGCCATGGTACCAATGCCTAAGCCAAGCTTTTCAGGGATGAATTCCCTGAGCTATTCTTGGAGATAGAGGCCACTTCCCTGATGTTTCATAGATAGTCTAGTAAGAGAAGATCCAGAGCATACGGTTGAAGGTAGAGAACTCAGGGGATGGGTGGGCTATGTAGTTCTCTGAGACCAGTTCCTGAAAGGGAAGCATCATAGCACACAGTCCCACTTCATTGAGGGCTCAGATATGAGGCCCTTTGGCACAGAGACCCTTCAACATGATTGACACAGGTATGAGGGCCCTGGAAAAACAAGGGTGAGCAGCAACCTGATACCTGTAGGAATCATCATGTTCTATACTCTGCCACTGAGGCCCTTTTCCAGCCTGGGACCAGTGGATATAATTTTGAAGAAGCCTTTCAAATGTCCTGTCTAAATGGTCACATGCACTCTCCACGGTGACAGTAAGGTTCAGGCACCTTCATTTCTTCCTGAGCAGATGGTAGACATTTGTCACCCTTTCTCTCAGCCCCAGGATTTCTTGTTGCACCCTGCACAGCTGATCCTTTTCAAACATCCTATCACACGGCATCTCCAAGGGTGGTGCCCTGGTGGGTCTCCCCTTCAATTTTACCCCATGAATCAGCCATTATTCTCCAAGACCCCATTGCATATAACATTCACTCTGATAAAAATATAAACAAGATTCCCAATTTTAAGGTGTTTGTGAGAACAAAGTGTGAGGACATTTGTGAAATGTCTAACTTAAGCACTACACACAACTGCTTAAACAGATTTCTGTAAATTAGTAAAAGTCCAATGGATCATTCTAAAACTATTCTGAGAAATGAAGGAGATGTGAAGCTATTTGCATAAAGGATGCCTCTTCTTAGAGATGAGTGATGATGTACAGAGGCTGCATTGAGGAAGGTACAGGAGCTCCAGGTGGATAGTCTCTATCCCCATCATCTGTCACGACCTAAGGCAGGGTCTTCATGAGATACAAGGTAAGACAGAAATTTCTCATTTCCTTTACCTGTGCTGAAACTGGGTTCTGAGAAAGGAAACCAGAAACGTAGGAAACTTATCTAGGCAGCAGATAAAGGAACTCAGCAATGATCTCTATGGGGGCCATAACTCTTAAAAAACCCAAGAGGACCTGCTTGACCACTGGAGAATTAGAGACCAATTACATGAAGTTAACTGAGGCCCAAGGATGAAAAGAAATCGATGCTATTTTTCCTTAGGCATTAGCACAGAATTCCCAATACATTAGTAGCTAGGTTTAATTTGGGAACATACCTGTGTCAGCAGGAACAAAGGCCACTAGAAAGATTGTTAAATTGATCTTCATGAGAAAATAAGAGTTTACTTAAAGAGTCAATACCCAGAGGGGAAAGCAGAGGAAAGACAAGGAGCCCAGTTTGATGGAGAGAGAACAGAGCCCTGGGGCAGAAGGAAGGGTGTTTAGAAATAATGAGCATTCCTGAGAAGGACCACATGGAGACAATGGCGAAACCACTCCTCTCAGCCAGTGGTGACACTGTCTTGGCCTCCAAGGCCATCTTGGTTCACACTGCTATAACAGAATATCACAGACCCATCACACTTCCAGAGAGTGGAAATACCACATCAAGGCACTGTTCTAGTTGGTGTCTCCTTGGATCTATTCCCTGGTTCACAGGATATCTTCCTTCTTCCCAGGTTCTGACTCAGAAGTGGAGAACTCCAGTCTCACTTATAGAGCACTCTAGCCCATTTGTGAGGGTTCTACCCTGACAACCAAATTTCCTCCCAAGGGCCCTACATCTAAACACTTTGGGAATTAGGCTTCAACATAGGAATTTTAAGAGGACACAATCATTCAAATCACAATAAGCAGCTTGTTCAGGTACAGATTTTTCACACTAATGGAACCAGTTAAGCATATATTTCCTACTTAGGTACCAACAAGGCAGGGTGTAGGCAACCTGCTAACTTTCACAGAAAGGATTAGGACCTGAGGTCATAAATATAGGCTCTTCCCTAAAATCCGATCATATCCTCAGGAAGACCTTGAGTCTAAGCCCATCTGGATGCCACCTCCACTGGTTAGGAAAGGAGGGGCTTGAACAGGTCAGGATAATGTGTGTGCCACACTGTGCAGCCAGACTGTCTGCCTCCTGGGGCTTGTCTTCTTAGTAACACTTTTATTCCAGGCAAGACTTATTAGGGTACTCCAGCTGTGTCTCCGTCATGCTCTAGAAGCCTGAAGATGGTTGTCCACTGCATTATCAGGGTAAGAATTATTCTTGAAGGAAAAGGAAGATGAATGGCAGGCCAAGGTCAGAGCAACACAGGCCAGCAGAAATCTCTCACCAGTCCATTATCCTCACAATCCAGAGACAGAAATGCAAGATTTTCATTAAGAATAGCCACATTTCCTCTAGGCTTCTAAAGAGCCCAGTGGGCTCTTCCCTCTGTCATTAATCAAGCAAAGTGGGCTGTTGGTGGAGACATCATAGAGATAAACAGCAGGCACTGACCTCTGACCAAATCTGCAGACAAGCTCTGGTTGGCCAACAATGTCAGATAAACAGTGGACAGAGGGTCCAGCTGGGAGGACAATCTGACATCCAGATGCCCAGCACGAACAATCTATCCCCAGGCAAGGCCTTTGTGCCAAACTGCTGCTAGCCCACCTGTCTTGAGAGGGCACTGTGGCCAGGCCGGAGGATGGAGCAGATGGTGGCTGAGGGTAAGGGGTTGTAGGAGGCTCTGTTCACTACTGACTCAGAAGGGAGGATGTGAAAGAGCATCTGTCTCCATACAAGTCTCTCTCAGCTCCAAATACAGATATGAACACCTGCAGCAAGAGTAGCAAGCAGCTGAAGCCACAGAGACCGTCTATGCACCTGACTCACAAAGCCTTCCACGTGGCGGTCCTTGTCAAATTGCCAACTGGAGTGTTTACCACTAAGCAAAGCACTGGAAGCGAAGTGAAGTCCGAGGGGCTAGGATGGAAGCTTGGTGGGTGCTGCAGAGGAAAAGCTTCTCTTACCAGACTGACAGACACCCATGCCCAGGGAAAAGAACAGAAGCTTCTAGGAAATGGGGACTAGAAGATCAGTGATATACTTTAACTAACTGAATACCACAGAGAGGGGTGATTCTGTCAGGCCATTCAACAACTTTTAAGTGCATAGAGAGGCAAAAATTCCAATCAGAGAGAACATTTTATGACAATACCCTATTGGCCCCCACAGCTTAGATCAGACAGCACAGTGACCAGACAGCACAGTTCCTAACGTTTCCCACCACGCTCTGGAAACACATTTGAATAGATCGGGTGGCAATGTGATAATGCTTCTGTTAGTTCAATTTCAAGTTGAATTCACTGGGAGAGGCAGTTCTAATGACAGAGCACAATAGCAAGTCTTCCTAGAGCAAGGTTGCCTGGGAAATCTTAGCAAATTCTCAAGGTTCTGAGGGACTGGTTATCACTTTTATTACTGGCTGAGTCAGACAAGCCCTAAACTAACTTGTCAAGAATACAAAAACGAGAAACACCCAAGTCAGACAGTGCTTTGTAGGAAGAATAAACAACAGCACTCAGGCAAATGCAACGCCTTTTGAAGCCACTGGAAGCCACTTACTTAGGTATTTTCTTCCAAGGGACTTTTTCTATACTAAATAGCAACCAAATTGATTTGCTGTTAGGTACTTGGTTGGCTTTTCAAAACAGAAATCCCTGACCACAAAGCTAATAGAGGAAGACAGAGTCTCTGAGACCAGTTCACTTGGGGAAAGAAGCCTGGAGATGGATGACCTTGCAAAAGCTCCCTCTGCTTTCACAGTCCTTGGAGTCTTCTAAGCTAGGATCATCATCCCAAGGGCAGCCATCTGGGGAAGGAACTAAAATGGACTTGGGAGCTCCATTTCCAGGGGGATTTTCATTAATTTCATCAAGACAAACTTAATAATCCATGACAGCCATTTTTTTCCTACAGTTGGTTGTTCTAAGCATGTTAGAGTCTTCTCGATAAATCTCACAGCTAGAGGCTAGTAGAAATTAGTTTGCCTTCTACACTGTCATTAGGAAAGAAAGAAGTGGTAATAGTTTCTGAGGAAACTTGAAGGGAATGGCTTGTAAATGAGATGAATCTACAAGCTTCACAAGTGTTGGGCAGAGGAGTAAATAAATCCATACTCCCCTCCCATCACAGCCCTGAAAAAGAGTGTAGATACAACAGATGGGGAGAAAGAGAGAGATTTCTTTAATAAAGTGCTATACTTATCTCTATATAAAGTGGCTTCTAGAGACCATTTAACTTAGGTTGCGAGTCCTAGATTATTAGCAGAGTTATCCCATATATTCTTATTGATGGTGTTCAGTGAGCAGGGTCTTTCATGAAGAGCTAAATGGATAAAAAAAAATGCTCTGTCTTCTTCAGACAAGGAAGTTGTGACAGAGCAGCTAAATGAGTGATGTGGACAGTGAGAAGCTCAAAGCTTGTGATCCAGGGCTGGAGGCATAGGAACTGCTCTTCTCCACAAGGTAATGTTTACACCTGTCAAAATAAGGGGATGGGGGCGGGCATGTTCAGCCTTTCTATGGAAACTTCAATTATGCTGACCACCTCACCACTACTGATGGTGTTCTTAACAGCTCAGTCCTGTTCTACACGTTTTCTACATGTTCTCTCATTTTCTTTACATGATGATTCTCTAGGGTAACAGATTTTCATGTCTTGGGTTGACAATGCAAGAAACACAGGCATAGAATATTGAAGAAGTATTAATTGACCAAACAGTAGCTAGAACTATTGGGATTTGCACTCAGGCAGTCTGGTTCATGTGGTGGTGGTGGTGGTGGTGGTGGTGGTGGTGGCGGCGGCGGCGGCAGCGGCTGCATGACTGCCATAAACAGGTCCCTATGGTTTTGCTCTTTAATTTTCCTCCTTATGTGGTACTTGTGTCTCAGAAAGAACAGAGATATGGAGGGGCCCTGAAGTATGTGGTCAGAGACTTTATTATATCTTTGGGAGCATGCCACTTTAGTATGTCATCAACTGAACTCCCCTCAACCTCCAAGACTCCTTTGGTCTCTTGTAGAGAGCAGACCCTAGCAGGTTGGAAGCACTAGAGATAGCCTGACTCCTTACAGGTGTCAATCCATAGCAAGAAGAGTCATCCCAGACTTTGACAAGTGTAGACCTGTCTCCTCTGCCACATCCTGTACTGCCTATGTCTATAAACCTGAAAATAGCCCTCCTTTGGAGAAAACTAACTTAATGAGAACTGGAAAAATAGATGGAAGAATAGGAAGTAGGAAAGAGTCAAGGATGGCAGAGACTGGAGAGGAATAAAATATATCAAAGGAACCTGGGAGATCACCAAAGGAAGGAGAGCCATGTACTTGGGCCCAGCCAGCAAAAGTATTCCCCTCTACCCCGCACAGAGTGGGGACACTCATGTGGCCTGGCCCTTTGTCCAACTTTGTACATATCTACGTAGAGAAGGAGGATGGTGCAGACAGGGTTCCAGTGAGAGGGACCCACTTGTTCCTAATCACCTCTTCCATTCACCAGAAAAAATTAAAAAGAAGATAAAACAAAATTATACTGTACACAATCCAAAGTCTCTAGTTCACAGCTCTGTCAAGGACCAGTGCTCCATTCTCTTAAACAAATGCTTACCACCTCAGAAAAATCTTAGCCATTCTACCATGCCAATTTAGCCAATGTGCTCTCTGGCACAGTGAGCACCAAGGGGGGAAGGTGCTCCAGCATAATCACTGTCATCTATGTTTCCTACCCAGTGAGAACAAGTTTCTCACGTGTGACATCTATGAGATAAGTTTTTCCTCTCTCCTTCCGATACATAAGATTACAGAGTTGGAGTCAATGCTTTCACTAATTAAATGTATCTAGCACCCACCCAAGATTCCCATGGTCCTCACTCCATTATGCAGGCCCTCTGATACGGTGACAGGTCCTGAGTAAGGCTGACACTCATGGGGCAGATACAGCCAGCCCTGATCTGAACTCCTGATTTCTACTCTTCACTCCTGGCTGAGGAAATGGTGAGCATACCTTACGTGCAAGTTGTAGGCAATTTCCACAAACCCAATAAGAGACCCTTGCCTTTTGTCACGTGTCCCTCATTCAAGCTCATCAAGTTTTCTTGTGCATCATATTCCAAATGTTGATGTGGATTCCGAGAAACCAGTGGGCATTCACCACACTATTCTTTTTTTCCAAAGATCAACACAGAAAACTATCTGTACATGGGCAGAATACCTGTTTACTATGCCAAGGCCACGAGACTTGAATATGAAGACTACATATATACCAAGACAGTGACTGGAGTATTAACAAAAACAAAGTTTACACCTCTCATCTAGGAAGGGGTAGAGCAACTGGTTATGCCCTAAACCTGTTCTCTGGCCTTTTTGCTATATAGAGATCCTGCAGCATCATGGCAGCAGATATGCCAAGACTGTGTCAAATATTTTAAAAGCATAGTCTGTGTAAGTGACTTCTTATAAGGAAAAACTCAAAGGAAGTCTCCAACTCCAGCCCTGCCACAAAGCACTCAGCATAGAGGCCTAAGTGAAAACAATCTGCCCCACCCCAATCATGTTACTTTTAAATACCAGAGGTAACCTGTGAGCAAGAAGACCCTGCCTGCTGATACCAGGCATAATTACCACTAATGGTACTAAAGGACACTTGTGTCCAGTGGACTGGTTGTCATTTAAGCAAATGACAGCACTTTCATCATTAAAGTGGGTAGGTAACTGTGTTCAGCTAGAGCCCAGCAGGCCCAGCATGTCTCCTGGCTCAGGCCAAGGGTGTGGTAGGAGCCCTGCATGGAGGAGACACTGAGCACTGACCTGCAGCATTTGGAGGTAGCCTTCCTGCGGATCGCAGAGCAGGGAAGAGATGCGGTGGTTATTCCTCATGCATTTCTGGTTGTCCTTCGCAGATGGAAAGATTTGCCGGACCACGGTCATCCTGCCGAGGGCACTGTGGACCAGATCCAGGATCTCGGGGTCACTGATTTCCTGAAGAAATAACCAGATCCATGCTTATACTTCCATGAATTAAAAAAAAAAAAGACACTAGGAGGCATCCAGGCCAAAAGCCCAAATAGTTAATGCTAAAGAGGTCAAAAGATTAGGCCCAAGCTACACATGTTGCTTATTTTCAAAAATACTTCCCATCCTTTAGGTCCAGACAGGATTATTCAGCATTCCCTCTGAGATCTGGTCTGTAGTAAGTACCAAGAGGTCAAATATTATCCTTCGCTATGGATCATACCAATTGTGCTGGGGATCAAAGACATCTATTGTGCTAGATCTTGATACACTAGGTGTTTTACATGCACTTACTAACGCCATGCTCAAAAAACAACCCTAGGAATGCTATGAAGGGGATCCAATTATCATGTCATTTCATCCTCAAGCATAAAAATTGAAAAGGGAGCTACTTATAGGGAGATCTCTCCAAAGGAGGCTTCTACAAGAAATCAGCCTTAAGCTCGGCTTAAGAATGAACACAGGTAAAGAAGATGTGTGTGTGTGTGTGTGTGTGTGTGTGTGTGTGTGTGTGTGTGTGTGTAGAACAAAGTATAGCTGGGAATCTGGCGCTATAGAGTCCACAGGGAACAGATGAACTATTCCATGTAGAGGCATCAGTGGAGGAGAAGCAGATGGGGAAGTCAGGGTCCATCCACTCCACTTCAAACAAACAACAACAGCAACATAGAAAACAAGTATTTTCCCTAGGAGAAGTAAGGAGCTTGAAAGTTTTTCAATAAAAATATGCTATAATCAGAAGAGTCTTTTTGAAAACTTCTGGTTGCTTTATGGATTAGAGAGGAACAAAGAGGAGGTGGAGGCAGAGAGGAGAGTTGCAAGGCTGCTCAGATAAGCCTTATACTGAACTACAGAGAGAGAAATGGAAACTAATTCACCCAGTGTTCCAGCATAAATCAGGCAGACTAAGGACATCCCAGGCTCACTATCTCTGAGAAATTACTACATCAACACTTGGCTCCAACTCAACGTTTTAACTAAAATAGTTATATTTTAAAATAATCTTTAAATCTTCCTCTTTGCAGATGACCCATCCTGGTTTTGAGACCCTGCAACAGTACAAATGGAGCCAGTCAGGCAGGAAATTAGTGGTTGGAATTGCAAAATCATTTAAATGAGAACATAACATTTTAAGGGGTAAGATGCTAAATCAAGCATTTAGGGTCTGTCTTAGGATACTGCTGTGTGTCTGTGAAGCCTAGTCAGTTGACAATACTTGCTAAGATCTGGAAGAGAGTAAAGCACAAAGGCCCAGATCCTCTTAGCTTAAGTGTCAGTTCCTAGTAGTTACCTGATCTCATAACAGTTAAAATGCTATGACAGTGTGGATCTAGACCCACGTCACTGAAATTTATATTCATGATGGGTTGGAACCAAGAGATGATCAAAAGTGAAGAAAGTGGTCAGAAGGGACAGTCCCTGAGCACAGAGAGCTTCAGAGTGGGCAGAGGATAAGCAGAGCCTGGACATGTGCCTAGTTCTGTTTTAGCTGCCCTGGGGACCAAGGCCCTTCTGAGAACACAGACTAGAGGATGAGAGGACTCATCTCAAGGGAAGGAGAGATACCAGAAAGAGTAACAATACACAGTTCACTTCGCCTAAACTAGAAGCAGAGAGGATTTGGGGAGGGACTTTCTTATCTAGAAAACGCATGAAGTCAGCCAGGCACAGTGGCTCATGCTTTCAATCCCAGCATTAGAGAAGCTGAGGGAGAAGAACTGCTGCAAGTTCAAGGACAGCCTGGGCTACATAGTCAGTTATGGACCAGCCTGGGCTAGAGTGAGAGCCTGCCTCTAACTAACAAAATTAATTAATTCATATGCAAAAGGAAGGAGATGAGGAATGTAGGTGTCATGAAATACAAAGCTGGAATTGTGTATAAAGGAGTCAGAGACAAGACAACTACAAGTCTCCTGCCATTTGTTTTTCTCACATATTCTCAGTGGAAAATGCCACTGTGAAGGCAACGGCCACTTTTCTAGAAATCCTTTTATTAAGCCTCTCCTGCTTCTTCAGCTGCCAGTAGGACAAACAGAAACTCAGTTCTCAGTTCTCAGTTCTAGTCACATTTTGGAAATTTGTGAGGGATTTGACCTACATGGTGGTCTAGTACTTTCCATGGCAACCTGCTGCTCACCTACAGTGTGTAGCTAAGGTACACTATGATATGGCTAGTGGTGGGTACTCATTGCTTGCCTCCATCTACCCTGATTTGCCAACTGTTTCTCTTCTATTCTGCCTGCCCAGGACCCCTTGAAGACTTGGCATAGCTTTATGGCAACCTAATAGCTTCCATATGCTTCCCTGAGAGTGGGATCTGCTGGAACCGAGTATACTTTCCTGTCTCCCCGGGCCCCAGTTCTGATCTGCTGGCCATGGGTCACAGCATGGTCCTGCCTGCTAATGAACTTCTACCGTACTCCCTGTGCTTCCAGATTATCCTTCCTGTCCAATCCAGAGATATCTTCAGTAAAGACCTGGGAGTCCACTCAGTTATTTACAGACAATCAAAAAGGTTGACTCTTGTCCTTGCCCTAACTCTGAATATAGATGAGCAGTTTGGTCTAACAGCTGCAGGCCAGGATCTACTCCTGGCCTGCTAGCCCAGCTGAGTTCTGTAAGTACTACAGAAGTGAGCACAGGGATATGGTCACTCCCTGCTCACTGTTAGCAGGATTTATGCCTCTATACCAATATAAGAGACCCCAAACTTGAGACCTCCTGTACAGAGTGAAATATAAACAGCCAATTTAAATAAGCAGCTTGGAGGGCAAACTTCCCCTTTCCTAGTTAGCCATGCATTCACACAGTGCAGCTGATAAACAGAATCAGCAGGGCAATGTGTGTACACCACTATGGAATAAACTAGCAGAGGAAAAAGGGGGGCAGCAGTGTATCATATGATGCTCACTAGAGTACACAGGATAAAAAAAGGCTTTTTTTTTTACATTGTAAGTTGTCCATTTCATTGTGAGATGTGCATAATCATTTTGTCCATTCAATACCAAAAACGAAATGAATTCACTGTATCTTCCTTCAAACTAGGAAGTAAAATGATGCCCACATCTTAGTTGGATGGTTTCTCATGCTTATGCCTCCCTTCTTGCCTCAAGCAGCATTTGTCATGCTAGGGCCTAGATGGCATGTACCTTGGTCTTGTACATTTGGGTTAACTGTATGTGTGGCATAATACGGATCCTTCCATGATCCCATTTTAACACTGTGTTTTTCATACTCTGTGGTACTTCAGAGTCATTGGGAGCTTGATAACTATACAGGAATCCAGCTGTAATCCAGGAGCAAACATTCTGGGTTCTCCATGAGCACTCTAAATAATACCCCAGTAGTCACCAATGTTTAAAACCACTTGCTCATGGGATGGAGAGATGGCTCAGTGGTTAGTAGCCAGAACCCATGTGGAGACTTGTAACCCCAGTTCATGTGATTCTCATACCCTCATCTGCCTCTGAGGGCACTGCATGCACATGGTGCACACACATACATTTAGGCAAAACACACATAAAGTAAAATAAATAATTATTTAAAATTTAAACAACTAGCTAAATACTAGAGTTCCAAGGTTTATCCATGATGAAAGGTATAGCTCTGATCCAATTTTTCAAAGGTGTGTGTGATGACTCTACATCACAAAGTCATCATTTCACCCACTACTGATAACCTGTTGGATGCTTCACTTGTTGGCTTCTATGAACAATTTCCTATGTGTCTTCATATATTTATGTGAGAATTTCTCTTGTATCTATCATATAACTAGGATTGTAGTATCCTGACAAGGGAATAGGAACGAGGGCTGAAGAGATGGCTCAGTGGTTAAGAGCACATGATGCTCTTCCAGAGGACCCAGGTTCAAATTCCCAGTAACCCCAGGATGGCTTACTGTGTGTATCTCCAGCTCCAGAAAATCTAAGTCCACTTCTGGTCTCCCTAGGCATGCAGTGCTCATGGGTACACAAACATACATTATATGCAGACAAAAAACTCAAACAAAGAAAGTAAAAATAACTTTTAAAAAGATAATAAGAACATGCTTAAATTTATTAGAAAGTGCCAAATTTCTAATGGAGTTGTGCCAATTCATAATCATGTGTGTCAAAGGGAGTAATAGTTTTGCCTACTTGCCTACACCTTACATATTACATTACTTCCTAAGATGTGTCAGCCTCAGGATTATGGATTGGAATATTGCTGGGGTTTGCTTTCACTACCTTAACTCTTAATATGGTTAAGTATCTCTCATACATTTTTTAATCTTTTACGTCTCCTTCCCTGCATTTGTGGGTTGTTATACTTCCAGTGGGCAAATCTCTTGCATAGTGATTTATTGTTCTCTTATTTTTAAATTTATTCTAAATAAGGTTTGTCACATGCTACAAATATCTTCTCTGAGTCAACAGATGTTTGATTGAGTCAGGCTTTAAACCCTTCTAAGCTTGGGCCTAGAAAGCCTTCCTTTGTGGTCACCGTGCGTACTGGCTTCACGTGACTTTGCCACTCAGTTGCTGGTGTCAAATACCTATTTTCAGGCCCATTAGATCAGGACCATGCTTATTCTTGAATTCTACTGTGTTTTCCTGACATATTTTAAAGATTTGCTATTAGTTATACACAAGTTTAGAAGTCTATCTCCTTGTCGAGCTGACAATTTTATTAGCATTTAAATACCCTCTTTATTTCTAATAATGCATCTTACCTTATAGTTTTCTGGATCTGCAGTTACTAAAACTATACCATTTATATAATGGTTAATATCCACATTTTTCATCCTTGTTTTCCTTTGATTTTTATCTGCCTCATGTTTTAGTTAGAATACCTGTAAACAAAATACACTAGAAATATTTATAACCACACCTGAGATGTAAGTAGAAATTCTAATCACTTATAATGATTATGATTATTTATATATTTGGATTTATTTCCATCATATTATTTACATTATTTATTTTGTTGTTTGTTACCATTTTTCTAAACCTGGAATGGTTTTTTTTTTAATATTTCCAATTATTTACATTTTGGAAAATTAGATTTTCTATATTAGCCTTTATTATGTTGCTTATCTATTGTAATAAATATACTTAGGTCTAAAATTGTTCAGTGTTTACTTTTCTTCTTTGATGCTTATCCCCAATTGCTAGAAACCCAGCTAATGTGTCAGCAATGTCCACCATTTAATTCTGTCTTTCTTTCTGTCCTTCCAGTGCACAGTGTCTCCATTGTTTTATAAAAATACGTCTAGAGTGTCTGTGTAACTGATACTTGTGTATGTACACATCCTTTTCTGGACTTTAGGCCTTACATTTGACATCTTTCTCCTTCATAAAAGTACATCATTGCAAATGCCCTTTCATGTAAATTGTTGGTGATAAATTCAACTAACAGTTTCAACAGTGTTCAAAAGTCCAAAGCCCAAAGTCCCTTCTGAAACCCAAAACAAACTATAAAATCAAAACACAAGTTACACATTGTCAGTATACAGTGACAGATAGTAAACATTCCCATTCAAAACAGGAGGTTAGCAAAGAACAATTGGGCCAAAGCAAGACCAGATCCAACAAAGAAAGCTACACATGTCCACTATCTGAGGTTCTTTATGATGTCGTATGGGATCTTGTAGTTCTTTGCCATAATATAACATCAATAGCCTTAAGTCTGGTTCCTAGGAGAGTCCTTTTTCTCTCCTCTAAAGCCTCATGAGCTGGGTCACCATTGTCTGCTACTTCTCTCCACATTCTGGGCTTCCATCCTTCTAGCAAAATAACCCAATGAAGCTGTTTACAACATTCCAGGGTGTCTCTAGCCTACAGCTCCAAATTCTTCTAAATTCTTCCTTAAAATTATTTCTAATAAGCATGAGGTCAGATAGTGACAGCAGTGACCCTGCTTCTCCTCGTCAGAAAGCTGAGAGACAATAAAGATGCCCTCAGTTCACTTTGCCCTTTTTATTCACTCTAGAAGACCAGCTCATGGGATAGTGCTGCCTACATTAAGTGTGGGTATTTTTTCCTTCTTCAGCTAAACCTCACTATAAATGCCCTCACAGATATCCTGGGAAATGTGACCCCCGAGGAGATTCTAAATCCCATCAAGCTGGTCATTAAGATTAATCATCACAGTTTCTTTTTGTGTATTCAAATTTCCCTTGACTACCTCCCATAAAGATGCAAGGTAAGGCATTTAGCACCCATCTGAATAATCCAAGATTGGGGATCTAAGATCCTCACTTCAAGATCATTAATTTCATGGCATTTGTAAAAGTCTTTATGCTAAGAAGCATTCACAGGTTTCAGGGTTGGCCTGGAATTTCTCCGGCCATTATTCAACTGTGACAAATATTATATAGGTAAATTGCCATGCACTGTTTAAACTTGTTGACAGTAGAGTCTGAGAGCAAAGAGGGCTATTGTAGCCCTCCACTACATGGAGTGGCCTTAATAATTTCACCAATAGGCTATCTTGTCCCAGACTCCAGAATGTTGAATTCAAGTGTCCAAAATTCTCTGTCCTAGGGCAGACTGGTTCCCTAACTCTGTGACAGAAAGAAAGAAAAACAGCAAACAGCTATGAGGGACTAAAACATTGTACCTTTGAGAACAACTGGAAAATGAACCATTCCCAACACGGGATACTGTTGTTTATCCCTAAAGACGCCTGTGGTGAAAGCAGGAAGCCAGTTCATCTGTGGAGGGAATGCTCTGCCTTGCTTAGAAATGTGTCAACAAGGACTCTCAGCACATGTAGCCTTCCTCAGGTTTCCTTGGGCACGTCTTCTTAATTTTGTAAGCATCTGATTTAAGGGTGTTACTTTGTTTCCTCTCCCAATCTGATCACTCAGTTGTTTCTGCTGTATGTTGTAAGCACCAAATTCAAAGATGTTTTGCTATCTATCTGCTGTTTCTATCAGATACTTGTTACTCATTCTTTTATTTTTCACTGTTTGCTGTATTTTTATAGTCACCCATTTGACAGTTAAAGTATGGCTACTATTCCCAAGCTTTAGGTACCAGTCTGTGCCCCAGGAAGTGGGTTTGGATACCCATCCTCAATAAGCTAATCAAAATAGCTAAGTCAATAGCAGAGGGCAGATTTATTCAATATGGCCACATTGGAAAGGGGGACAAAGAAGTCTGGTGACCACCTCTGTCTACCCTCTGTGTCCTAAAATGGGATCAAAGTTTAAATAAAGGGCTAGGAATATGCAATCTAAGCAGGCCTAGTAAGGGCCTGGCCCTACTTACCTTAGATCTATTATTGCCAGAGACTATAACGCTCTTTCCCAAGAGAAGAGTATTCACTCAGGCTGGCTCAGGTCTTTCTTACCCTGGAATGAGATTCCTAGGGAAATTACTATTTCTTGGGGTCCTTTCTTTTAGTAGTCTGATAGCTAAAGTGTCTCTTTTAGATTATATTCATTTCTGCCAGGCCAGAAATACTACTATAGATGATTCTCTATATGACACATCAGCCTACTGTGTACAGATACTAGAGTCATTTGTAAATGGTCTTTTCTCTCTAAATAGCGTGTACATTTTTCTGTGTCTTTGATGCCGTATACTGTCACTGTGTGATGTGCCTCCAAAGGAACTTTTTCTTTTTAATCTGTTCTGGGTCCAGTCTCACTAGATTTCTTTCAACAATCTTTAAAAGTAATTAGCCACAATATCATTTACTGCTTTAGCATTCTAACATTCATTCTTTTCTCAAATGTATACTGAATACTGTTACTCTATTTTCCATATGTCTCAACCACTGTTATACATTTATTTCAAATAATCTCTTCATAAATTGTACTGCACCAATTTTTTCTCTGTGTACGACTTGATACTTAGGTTCCTGACTTCTAATTATTACATTTGGTGACAAGTTCATTCCTTTCTTAATTTGGCTTCCTTCCCATTTGGGTCTTTCATTCTCTGCTCGTATAATCCAGTCTCTATGTTTGAAGCATACTTATTCTACGTCATATAATCTTTCCTAGATCTCAATCATATAAACTTTTTCTTCACCCCTTCTTATTCTTCTTCATCCTCCTGACTTCTCCCCACATACATATACTTTTCCTTACAACTCTTCAGGAGTTTTTAATTGTTGATTTTAAAAGTCAACTTGTCACAACCTAGAATCACCTCAAAAGTCTCCACTGAGGAATTGTTGGTCTGCGGTCATGTCTATGGGGGTCCTGTGGGTCTAACCATTCCCAGGGCAGGGGGCCTGAACTGTAAATGAATAAGAGACATTAGCTGCCTACCAAGTAAGGAGACAGCATTGGTGCATTAGTGTCTTTCGGCTCTTGACTGTGACTATGATGTGACTAGCTGGAGACAGCATTGGTGCATTAGTGTCTTTCGGCTTTTGACTGTGACTATGATGTGACTAGCTTTCGCCAGCTTCTGCCTCTGTGACTTCCCCACAGTGATGGGCTGTATCCCAGAACAGTGAGCTAAAAACATCCCTTCCTCCCCTGAGCTCTTTTCTTTCAGAGTATTTGATCACAGCAAGAGGAATGGAACTGATATAGAACTCTGTGGCTCTGACTGGCATTCAGAATGCTTATGCTTACTTTTACTATACATAGAAGAGGAATACCAACTACTATACAGCCATAATAAACTAACCTTTCCACACAGCTTTGCTAGACAACATATGTGTTATAAAACTGGGTCAAAACTCACATGATGGTTATCAATTTTAAGAATGTTTTCCCCTCATCCAGTTCCAAAGTCATAGTAGGGAATGCTCCTTCTCAGCTCCTTCTCCTCTATGCTCTTATTTCTTATCAACCCTGATAGAGAAAATATGTTTCCAGCTGTATGTGGAAATTTCTTATTAGATACCATATGTGATTGGTCCTTAGACTTGATCTCAAGTTCCTCAGATATCCATGGGAACGAACGCTCAAGGTTTCTACAATTTGACCAACTTGCTAAAAGAAAAACTTGAAGCTGGGTGGTGGTGGCACATGCCTTAAATCCCAGCACTCAGAAGGTAGAGGCAGGCAGATCTCTGTGAGTTCGAGGCCAACCTGGTGTACAGAGTGAGTTCTGGAACAGACTCCAAAGCTACACAGAGAAACCCTGTCTTAAAACAAAAAACAAACAAACAAAAAACCCTCAAGTTTCCATTCTCACCTTATGTTTAACTTCATGGTTATTACTCTTGAGGTTTTTAATTAAAAATACTTTTAGATATGCTGTATTCAGCTATTTGAGAGGCCCTTTTTCCTTTGGGAGTGTTATTCAGGTGAATCTTTCATAAAAACATACTATGAAACCTTTTGTATGGGATTTCAATTCTTTGGTTCATGACACTATTCTTTTATCAGAATAAAAGAATATACCTATGTTTGAAAACTCTCCACATATGTCTTAGCTGTGTGGCTGGTTAATGCTGAGTAATTATTTTATTATTACAACTTATATTTGCTTCATTCACTTTACTTTTTCCTAACTTTATTGATACTAACACTATTTTAAGAGAATCTAAACAGAGCTCACACAGCCTCTCCCACCTGAGCAAATTTTGTTTGTGCTTATGATTCATCTCCATATCATGGATGCAAGAAGATAAACATTGTCTAGGTCTGACCTGACCATATTTTCTTGAAGAAACATCCCCATGAATTTCTGTTACACCTTCTCCTACAATCTGATAGGTTCCATCCACCAATTTTCATTTCTATTATTCACTGGACTAAGGTGTCTGCACATGGATAATCTTTAGAAATAGTTAGAATTTTGAATTTGAAACACTTATTGATAGAAGCTACAGAGAAGGAAAATACTGATAGATCTCTTTCTATTGTCAATAGGAGAAAAATGTATTCATAGTTTGATAAAAAGAATATTATTAGTACAGAAGAAATGAGGTTTGGAGCTCCCAGTTAACACAGTTATCAAATTCTTCTTACCAGTCATTGGAAGCAAAATAAGACTGTTTTGTGTCTTGCAACATACTTACATGGAAATGTCTATGGATACAATAAAGTGTGAGAAATTGCTTCATGCACTGAATAATAAAATTACTCAGGTCTCTGATTTTGCAAGAATGCACACTGGAAGCTTAGAAAAAATATGCATTTCAAGTCAAATAAATTATTAGGAAACTCTACAAATCTCTACTTCACTTTCAAACAGTTAAGAGCACAGGAAAGTTAGAAGAATTCTAAAGAAAAGGCAATCCTTACATTTTCCCAGGAGGCACATACTTAATTCACTGATTGAAAGCAAAATTGTCCTTCTTGTAGAGCACACGGTGGAAGAGAATGAAACCTGATTGCCTCAGTTCCTGAGAAATGTGTGTCTTCAGCCAGGCAGGGTCTATGACTGACTTCACAGGAGTTTTTCATTTAGGAAAAAAAAGTGCCATATATGAGTACTGTGTGCATTTCCCTGCAGAGAAATCCCTCCAGCTGTACTGGACTTTCAAAGGAAGCCTCTACGCTCCCCTCCAAAAAAGACAATGGTGAACAATTGATATGGAGGTGAAGAGTGTTTTTAAAGTGCTCCTTGTCACTCACTATGAGGAGAATGAAAATGATAATAACTCCAACAGGATAAGCTGGAGACAAAATAGTACCTGTCAGACTCAGGTACCTTTTCTTCCTTCCATTCGGGCCTCTGATGTGATCCTCAGGAAAAAAGGAATCAAAGAAGCCATGGAGTTTATATGAGCTACTATAAAAAGGATAGACTAAGTCTGCTGTATTGCATTACTATCCATAGACATATACAATATAGTTAAGGAAAAAAGAAGATAGTTATATAAAGATACACACACACCAACACACATACACGCATACATACACACACATGATAACATCTTGAAAACCTAGGTGTGAAGAAGTACATGCATCTGTTGCAGGAAAGTGGTTGATACTGGGGAATAGAAGGCAAAAACAAGTCTGCCTCTAAGACATTCTCTCTCCCCACCTTCCACACTCACTTAATTCCACTGTGTGCTTTTCTCCCACTTTCAGGAGAAAAGTTAAAAAAAAAAAAAAAAAAAGTGAACCTATACCCTGAGCCAGAGATGCATCTATCTTGGTCTGATCTACCTTGTGTAGTCTTCATATTTTAGGCAGTGCTAGGAAAGCATTATGATCCCATTTGTGATTATAGAAATGAAAGCTTTCCCTACATAGATTCTGAGAAGGTCTGTACAATCCTGACAAAACCTAGCTCAGACAGACAGCATCTTTCTGTGACCTTTCTGTGCCACAAACAGATTCAACCTAAAGGCAAATGCATCCAACTGCAGAGAGCAAGGCCCTAAGAGCTCTCTTTACATGTATAAACACACATGCACATTTGGAAGTTCTGAGTGTGAAACTCAGGGCTGCGGGTATTCTAGGATAGTGTTTGAACACTGAGCCACATACCTAGCCCTTGTCTTTGCTTTTTGTTTTTGTTTTCCTGAGACTGAGTCTTACTACATATCACAAAGTGGTAACTGTTACCCAAACAGCCTTGAACTCCCAGCCTTCCTGCCCCTGCTCTGTGAGAGAGGATACGACTTGGTATGTACCCCCACACCTAGCCTGTCCATACTTCTCCCAGCCTCTTAATTATCCTGCCCCAAAACCTCCTGGGATAATTCAGAGCCTTAGTAAGATGAGCAGACAAATTTGCAGACCACTCCAGAAAGCAGGTTTGGATTTTTCTGTTAGCACAGCTATAAACAACCAGGATAATGTGGATTCCAATAGGATTTGTAATGGTATACAAAGCAGTCTCTCATTGTCTGTGACATGGTCAGTTTCTAGAAATCTGAGGTTTCCAACATTACCAAATTTGAAAGGCAAGAATGTAGACATTTGTTATATCTCTCTCTGTAACTTTCCATGCTTCTTAGAAACTTAAACCAGAGAAAATCACGACAGAGGTCTTCCTCAAGCCAAGATAGCAAAGAGGGAAAAGTCTAAGGCCACACTTTCAAAACGGCAATTAAAGTGAGAATGTATTCTTTCTAAATATGCATTTTGTCAAGTTGGAATACAAAACTCACATATAAATATTCTTTTGTCAGACCTTCTAATACCAGGAAAAAATATTATTAGACATTTATATAAATTGTTAAGCTCATATTGGACTATGCAACCACATTATCAGTCATTTCTTTTTATTCCTTCAAAAGACCTATATCTATCAAAGAGCTGTGTGATATCAGCATTATTACATCTCTGGGGGGAATAGTAAAGTTCAATTCTCCCTTAAGAGCCATGGCATCAGTAATCTGAAGTTAATGATAGTGGAAAAATGTCATAGACAAGGCTGCCTTGAGAGGCTGAGGAAACACAGGAAGAATGCACTATAGTAGTGATAAAAGAGTTTGCCTTGCTGAAGTCAATAATGCTTCAGGAACACGTGCTTCACTAAGAACTCTGCAGAACACTTAGGTCTGGGTGAGCAGAGGCTCTGGGGAGATAAGGATATCTTGATGAGGAGAGGTCAAGAGAATGCTGCCAAAGCTGAGTGCTGGTATGTTTCCAGGACTGATCCAGTGGGTAGCACAACTTCTGAGGAGTTATTCTGACCTGAAACAGACCCTGTCCCCTAGCTGTTCCCTACAAACTGATGAGCTGAGCATGAGCCCCTGCTTTATATAGGATGTGAAAAATCGCAGATGATCTCCTTACTTTCCAAAATGTGATCCAAGGGACCAATAACATCAGCATATTATGGGAACTTATTGGAAATGCAGAATCTCAGACCCTGTCTAATGGGAATCGGCATCATAAAAACATCCCGAGGTGATTCATGGGTACATTAATGTTTACATGATAGTGATGAGGTAAGAGCAAAGGATCAGAAATCAGAGAGCTTTGTCCTCCAATCCTTGCTTCACCCCCTTTAGCTGTATAACTTGAGCAAAACATTTCATTTCTTTGAATGTCATCTGCAAATGTGATAATAGCCTTTCCATGCAACATTAACATAATACAGGGGGTTGAGTTAATGCAACACAACATGACTAGCATAATTCCAAAGCAAGGTCCCCGATCCTTCCAGCTCAAAATCTACAGCTGTCTAAATCTTTAAAAGCCAGCATGGACCTGCCAAAGAATTCCCTTTTTTCCACCTTACCACCTAATTGATCCTGCAGTCTCCACCAAACCATAAAGGATCCCAGAACAGACAACCCCAAACTGCATGTGTCCCTGTCCTGTTCCTCACCTCTGATACATCTTGACTCTCTGCCAAGACATCACACCCATAGGCAACCATTCTACCCCTAAATAAAATGGATCATTGTTGAAAATAGAGTGCAGCTTCTTGTGTTTGTGAGAGTGAAATAAATGGTCTCTGCTACTAGAAAACCAAATCTGCCTGCCCCCTACCCTGAACTGCCCAGGAAACAGCTTATGTCCCCACCCCACCCACACCTCACCTTCTCCATCACAGCACATATCCATAGGCTGGCTCAAACAGTCAGCTTGCAATACTCAGCTCAGCTCATTCCCTAAAGACTAAAACCTGGATGTGTCCACCAAGCAGAACAGATGTCCACAGGTTTCCTGCTTATGTCCCTAAACCCACTTCCAAGACCTGCTGATATACCTAAAGACTCTATTATCCTGGTAAGAGATGTCCAAAGAGGGTCTGTGATCTCTGAATGCTGAGAGATTCTTATATTCTATTTTCTTGAATTTATCTTAGATGCCCTTATTATATTTGATTATGAACTCAAGGTAAACATTTGCCCTCCAATGAGCCTCACATATCCTCAGCATCCACTGGGGACACTAAGTAGCCATCCCCTGGCTGGCTGGCTGGCTGGCTGGATTGTGGAAAAGCTTGTATGGTCAAGAGATTTGTACATCTCCTGATCCGACACTCTTCTTTCCTGTCTCCTATTTTTACCTTCTTCTTTCCTATTGTTTTATCATCTCCTTTCTCTCTTTCTTATTTCTCTTTCCCCCTCTTCTGCTTTGATTTTCTTTGGGCTTCCTATTCCCACCAACCTAAAATATTCTAAATTCTCCCAACTCCATTTCACTGGGATCCCACTCATGCACTTTCCCTACATTCCAATGGGCTTAGAATACTTAAAATGCTCACAGCAATTCTAAATAGGACTGTACTGACTGCTAACTGTGTCTTTACTTTTGTGGATGAGATATTGCTGAGGTATGCTCAAAGTTGCATCTGAAATGTAAACTTCTGCAGGTCTAGACCCAAGGTTTAAAGGCACTAAAATAACTTCAGGGACAGGCTAAAAATAATTTCACCTGGCATTTGGAAGGCAGGACAAATCTAGAGTCTCCGAAGTCCCACACATCAGGACAGAGTCTGAAACGGAAGCCTTTCAAGTAATAGGATTCTGCAGTCAGAGGCAGAGGGGAGACCTTTCCTGCCACTCTCTACTCCCAGCAGGGCAATGTAGAAATAAGCCCAGAAAAGGAATCTCAGGAATTGCACGAGCAAAGTTCAATTAGCTCAGATCTGAAACCCATATGCACCTTCAGGTCCTTTACAATGTAGTTCAGAATGTGGTTCACTTTCAGGGATGCTATGAATTCAAGGCCTCCTCTCATGCACATACAGAACCAGAAGGAAACTACAGGCACTACTTCATCATCCAATGGAGGCTAGAGTTCAAACAGACCAATTCCTCAAGGGCAAAGCATGTATCTTATACTCAGCTGGCTTCCTAGCACCGAGTACCAGGTCAGGGAGGAAGCAGAGAAGATTAGCAAGAGAGAGCCAAGAAGGGATGCTAGAAAACTGGAGGGAATTCTTCATAACTATGGACACACCCACACACAGTGAACCTCAGTGTTTTTAATATTTAAAATCATGACCCAAGGAACTATCTCTAGAGCACAAAGCCAACACTTTTCATTCTGTCATTAAAATTTTAAAAGCTGGTTGGGTCCTTTAATTTGCAGCTTACTCCCCAGGCAGATATTCAAACAGAAAAATAAATATAATAGCAGCTGATCCTTCACAGTACTCATTTGCTTGCTTGTTACAAACTATTTTAATTATTTTACTTGCAATACCTATTTGTTTGTCTCAGAGGAATATTTAAATCTCTTTGTATTTGTGCATAAGTCTCCCAACCACTAGGAAAATGAGACCTTATGTTTCACATTAACACTTCATAGTTTTTTGAATCCCTGAGGATTTGACAGAAAATTCTAAATTTTAATTGCATTTATAATTTAAAATCCTGAAATATTACACTAAATATTTTTCTAAAGATGACACAAAAATAAATTTTCGCAGCCCAGAGCCCTTCCAAAGTATGGTTCTGAAGTTTAGAGGTTTGAGTTCCACATAGTAAAATCCTTACATATGAACAGATCCAAATGTGTAGGATAGAAGTGTGAAGATGAGGATGCTGGTTAGTTTGGATCAACAACACAAACTAGAGTGACCTCGGATGAGGTAAGAGGGAACATCAATTGAGGAGTTGCCACATGTGGGCATGTCTATGGGGCATTTGATTGCTTAATGATTGATATGTGAAGGTTCAATCAACCGTAGGCAATGCTGTTACTAGGCAGATGGTCCTGAATTGTAGAAAAAAGCAAGCCACGGAAAGCCAGTAAGCAGCACTCCTCCACAGCCTCTGCTTCTATGTTTCTGCCTCCAGGTCTTGAGTTCCTGCCTTGACTTCCTTCCATGATAAACTCTGATGTGGAAGCCAAACAAAGCCTTTCCTTCCCTCAAATTGTTGTTGGTAAGTGTTTCATGACAGTAACAAAAGAAAACTGGAAAAGTTTGGTAGTGACTAAGACTGAAAATGTAGGATGGTGACTAAGGGTATGAATTCTGTCCATGTTGGGTTAATGGGAACTGAGTCTACCTGCACCTTAGTCAACTAAAAGTAACAAACAAAACAACAGTTGTCAGACACTGCGCAATAAACACAGCTGGAAAGTGATGCCTGAGAGAAGAGGAGCCAAGGAAGTGGGTCTATGCTGCTTAGAGAAACTTTCCATGTTGTAGCACAGGAAGGAGAAAGTCAGGATGAACCATAACAGTCACCATGAATTGTAGAAAGGGCTGCAGTGTTAGGAACTTGTGGCAGTTATGAATAATAAGGCAGTATACCATGCAGAGAGAAACAGGAAGGGGCCCTCACAAATCTGTGAAGAATTCCGCTTGAATCTTCCACAGAGTATTTATTAGCACATGTGTATGAAGAAACCACCTCAGTCTAGAAAAGGACCATCTAAAAGAAACAGGTATAGCAGTCCTCAGTTATGGGTACAATTAGACAGACTGAAGAGATATGCCTATCAAAGAAAGGTTCAAAGCAAGTCTAAAAAGATCAAAACACCCAAAAGGAACTGTCCAAGGAATTCGGGGGAGGGTAGGATTTAAAGAAACAAAAATGAATCCAGTGTCCAGTCCCACAAAATTACAATGTATTCATGGAAGACTTTGTGGAAAGACTGTTGAGTCAAAGGACACTGGGGAAGACCAGGGTCAAACTGTGTTCTGGGCATGACTGTACTGCTCTACTCATGGACTCTCAGCAACCGTGGTTGCCTGCACAAGACCTGTACAAGATCAAGCCAGTTAACATTACAATATAAACAACAGTGGGGCACACAATTCCCACTCCTAGTTTCAGAGCTACTGACATTTGAGGGCAGGTAAGGGAGGGAGAGTCAGTTTTCTTTAAGGGTATGCTCCCTGGCAGGGTGACTATGCACACACAGGTGGATGACACCATACCCATGCACTAATTGTGTTCAGTGGGTTTTTAGAAAGAAAAAAGCTGGAAGGGGATATGAAGGAAATCTGGGAGGAGTTTGAGGAAAGGTGTGGACATAAATAAAATATGATTGAGATACATTCTATGTCTATATGTAGAATAAATAAAACATTTTATTAAACTTAGAATATTTGCCCTCCAATCAAAAATTACAATGCATATAAAGTAGCCATAAAATACAGTCCATAACTAAAAAAGTAATCAATAGCAGCAGATTGAGAAACAATACAGGTGGTGGAATTAATAGAACAGGAACTTGAAACACACAGTATGAATATCATAAATCCACACTGTATATTCAAGTAAATAAAGTAAAATTGTATGTGATTGGGAGGACAATAAAAAATAAATTGAATTTCTACAAGTTAAATATGCACTGTCTGAGCTGAAAAATGCACATGATGAAGAAATAGAAGAAAATCAATGGATTTGACAGTATGGACTAGAAATTACTCAAAATTAATTAGCTAGTATGTTGAAATATATTCACTAATTTTGAATACAACAAAGAAAAAGAACATGGTCAAGTAGTTTATTAATTCACTAATCAAATGAATCAACTTATTTCTCTTTAATGATAGCATAAAAGGGAAAACCCATTTGATCATCCCAATAGAGCTATTAAAAGAACCCAACCAAATCCAACATCCAGTTGTTTTTTTAAGAGCTCTCAGAAACCTAAGAATGAAAGAAACTGTCTTCAATCTGATAACAAAATAAAGGTATCTATGCTCAACCTATACCATAACTAATGGGAACAGGAGGGATGTTTTCTTGTGGGAGAGGAAAGACACAGGTCTCCACTCCTGTTGTTTATCTCAAGAACTAAATCCTGATTATGCTTAACTTCCAAGGTGAGACAAGATCCAGCAAACTCCCATTACTTCTATTTGACATTGAACTAGAAGTTCAAGTCACTATAAAAGGAAAAAACAAAAAAGAAATAAAAGATATAGTTCAAGAGAAAATGTAGTTCTCTTTATCACATAAGACATGTTAGTCTACACATAAAATCAGAGGAAATCTACCAAAAGAAAACCTCTGTAACTAGTAATTGAGTTAGCAGGGTTGAGCGAGATTGTATTACTACAAGCTAACATAGTACAATTGCAAGTTTAAATTGAAAAGCAATAGGTCTGAAAAATATAAATACTTGGAGATGAATCCAACAGTAGGACATGCAATTAATACTATAAAATACTGCTACAAATAATTGAGGACCTAGATAAATGGAAAAATATTCCTTCCTCACAGGTCAATATTGCTAAGAAGTCAATTATCCCAGAAAAAAAGTCTCTAGTTTCAACATGATTCAAAGTAAAAGTATAGCTGACTTTTTCCTAGAAAATGACAATTTAATTTTAAAGTATATGAAAATGCAAAGCAGGAACCAAGGAGAGGAATTATTAGCAAGTTGACAATGAATACCTCTGAAATTTCTGTGGCCTATGTGCCTTGCACACTTCATCACAACCCCAGCAATGTGGAAACATGAAGGGATAAAAGGCTAAAGACAAAGTTTCCTGAAATATTAAAGGTTCTGAGCTCACTCCACTTGCTTTCAAGACCAACCAAAATGTATAGTTATTATGAGTAGCCATCACTAGCTGAAATATAAAACACAGGTCAAATCAAGCAAAACAGATTATATCTCCAAATTGAAGGCCAATTAATTTTTGGCAAAGGCTCCCAAGAGGAAAGGACAGTCTTTTCACCAACTGATGCTGAATGATTAAATTATCATGCACAAAAATAGCATAAAACAAAAATTAAACCCAACTCTTACTGCAGACCATATAATAATCAACATATAAAACAACATGAATGGATCTCAAAACAAGAATGCTGAGTGAGTAATCACAGAACAAGAAGACTCCATGTGGTATTGTCACATTGATACAAAATTGTACATTTTTATTCTTGAGAATTTCATAGATGTATACAATGACTAATGATTTCAGGAGTCCTGTGGAGAAGGGGAAGGAAGGATTGGAGGAACCAGAGGGACATCACAAGAGCAAGGTCCACAGAATCAACTGACAAAGACTCATGGGGGCTTGCAGAGATTAGGGAGTCTGGCAGTCTGACCAAGGTCCTCTGCATATATGTTATAGCTGAGTAGCTTGGTGTTCTTGTGGGTTTCCTAACATTCCTGCAAGGAGCAAGGTGTTGTTAGCTCTTTTGCCTGTTTGTGGGACCCTTTTTCTCCTACTGGGTTACCTCTTCCAGCCTTGATATGATAGTATATGCCTCGTCTTATTGTAGCTTACTATGCCAAGTTTAGTTGATGTACCTGGGAGGCCTGCACTTTTCTGAAGGGAGGTGGAAGGGGGGTGGATCTTACAGCGAGGGGTGGTGAGGGGTAGAGACTGGGGGAGGGGAGAGAGGAGGAACTGCAGTTGGGATGTAATATATGAGGGAAGAATTACAAAATTTTAAAAAGTAAGTGTAATCAAATCCAAAACTTCCTACATAAAAATGACACTTGCCCGTTACATACCATCAACCTATTTTCTTTGCTGTTTTTAAACAGTGATGCTTTTGCCTTTTGTTCTAGGAATGCCCCCCCACCCCCTACATACAGCAATTTCATCAAGGGTCAGTAAAATTTCAGAAAATGACTGACTCTTCCCACATCTCCCAGTTCACCCTGGTCCAAGCCACCATCATCTCCAAGGAACGTTTTAACCTTTTCAAGTTTTCTCCTTTTTTTCTCCCTTTCCTACCATAATCTCTGTGGATAAAGGCAAGTGCCAGAATAATCCTTGCAAGCAAAATTGAAATCATATTGCAGCTCATCCCAGATACCCCAGCCTCTCCTCAGCTTACTCAAAATGAAAGACAAGATCTTGAAGCCAAGTAACCTGACACTGTGGCCATTACCCAAAGAATAGACATCTAGTAATCTCACACCCTAGTTGTCACCACATTCCCAGGCTAGGTGGCATCTAGCTGAGACTGCTTCTCATCTGAAGTACACAACCCAACCATTTCAGTGTGTTAATTCATTCTTTGTCGCTATAACAGAATGACTCATATGGGTGACTAAGTTTTGTCTTCTAGTTCTAGAGAACAGGAGGTCTGAAAGAATGTTCAAAGCACCTGGAAGCTTCCGATGCTTATAGAATCTGATGCAGGACCTCATGCTGCCTCACACAGAACGAAAACGGAAAGAGCAAAAACACCTGTTTGTGAAAGAGGCAAAATTCAGGAGGAGGGAGTTGGTTATTAAGGCCTGCTCTATAGCAACTTGCCTATTTCCAGAGAGCTGGGAACCATTCTCAGGACAAAGGTATTCCTTCCTTCAACAAGCTAATTACCCCACTGGGCCCACCCTGCAACACTGTCCCATTGAGGACGAAATCTCAACACGAAATCTATAGAGGGCAAATCACAGCTCTGTGGTGTGAGCCTAGAGACAAAATCTCAATGGATGATAGAGTACGTCTTCCTGATAGCAATATTGGGGGAAGGCAAAATGGCATTTCATGTGAAGCTGACCCACTTCGTTAAACTGAAATTTCTCTTTGAGACTCTCAGATTTAACAATAGAAAATTTCACAGACGTGCCTGACCCAGAAACCTCTTGTCCAAGCAAAATGACTGACAATCAATTTTTTTTTGTCTCCAAAAGTTCTTACCTGTCAAGAGAATATGAAAAATATGGATGAGTCAAACTGTGGAAAATATTTGGTGACAGAAATCTCTTTGGGAGAAGAAGAATATGGCTCATTTCTCTCCTGTAAGGGTAAAGGGGAAACCTGTTTTCTATAGAAAGTCCTCCTCATGGGCTTCACTCAGACCACTGAAGAGTCACACATGACATAATAGGGCCTTAATAAGCAGGATCATTTGGATTTAATTATAAAAGCTACTTTATATCATCTTTGTTTTTGGTTTGAGTATAAAACACAAAGGCGTGTGTGCTGGCAGACAATTTGATTCAGAGAGTCCATGACAACCTGTCAGTGGGTTCTTAAAGGAAGAAAGTCATCAAAGGTGGAACTTCAAAGGGGACAACTTATCCTGGTACCTTGATGCTCTGCTCCTGACTACTGCGAGGGGAGAAGCTCTGTGGCGACCTTCCACCATGATGCTCTGCCCCAGCCTGGCCCAGAGACAACAAACCTGAACGACTTGGTGGCTTCATATATTTTGTTACAGCAACACAGAATAGTGTAGCCTTCCAGTGGCCCTTCAGAACACCTACTCATTGCCCTTTATCGGATCACCATGACACTTGCCTTTTATTATTGTCATTGCTACTTTTTTGTTTATTCCTAGTTAATATGAAATTCCTTGTCACTTTAAGTTTCAAAGCCAAGTTTTGTTTCAGAAATCAAATATAACAACTGGAAGGTTTCCTTGAAGACACTACCAAGGGATTGAGGTAGAAAGCTATTGACTATTTACAGAGGACTTAGAGAACATAAGTTTCCAACTATGAAGATTTGCATAAACTGTTATTCCTTCAAATGACGGCATACTATAATACCATTAAATGTTATCTAAAAAGCTATTTACTGACATGACAAAATGCTATTAATTGAAAACAATAGGATTCCACAAAATTGAACCTGCCAATTAAAATCTATCTAGAGGAATAATATACATATATGTGGCTTTTTGAAAGGATGGTTTGTTGACATATGAATTTGTGTTTTGTTTTACTGTTACAGACTAATCAAAAAAATTAGAGCTAGTTTTCTTTGTGTTCCCTCTACCCCTCTTCAACCATCCACCCACGTATGCATTCACTCTTTATACTCTAGAAAGCTTGTGCCCTTCTTTCTCACAAGACATTTCTTAAAAAAAAAAAAAAAAAAAAGGCTTCAGCATGACACATGCCTTTAATCCCAGAAAACTGAAGGTAAAGGCAGGCATATCACTGTGAGCTGGAACTCAGCCTGGTCCACATAGTGTGTTCCAGGCTACTCAATGTGACATAGTAAGACCCTGTCTCAGGAAAAATAAAGAGGTGACTATGATAGGCAGCTAAGTGATCTACTATGGCTTAGAAATCAGAGTGAGCAAAGAGGCAGAACCACGAACCTTCCCAGAGAGGTCAGGAAAGGGCTGCAGGAGTACATAGTCCTCTCCAGCCCGTGATAGGATTCAGTATCCAGGTGAGGCTGATGGATGGCTATTTAGAAAGGCTGGGACCTAGAATTAGGGTCTCTCAAAGACAGAAAAAGTACATTGGATAACCTGAGGTCCACCATGAGTTGGAATATATTGAGCATCCACAGAAATCTTCCTTTGTATTTCTATTACTATTATTATTGTTACCATTATTATATCGGTATATCAAATTCTACATAGTTGTAATGTATAACACACACACACACACATACACACACAGAGAGACTTGGGGATGGCTAAATATGGCTGGTGGCATACCCATTTATTTTCTATGAAGGAATACTTTCAAAAGCTATATATAGTCATTATAGTATATAATATACATGTATATAATATAGTCATTATGCTGTACATTACATCTCCTGAGATTTCTGTACAGGCTGATATTTGATTCTCTTTGGCAAACATCTAACCAATCCCCACTCCCACCCAGGGCTCTGATAACCATCGTTCTACTCTCCACTGAGGTCTCTTTTTTGGATTCTGCATACAATTGACATCGTGTGACACTCACCTTTCTGTACATTACTATTACTTAGCATAATGTCCTCTAGGTTCAAATATTCCATCATAATGACAGGCTCTCCTTCTTCTGTAAGGTCAGATAGCATTCCATTGTGCCTATCTGCCACATTTTCTATATCTCTTCATCTGTTTATGGCCACTTAAGCAACTGTGTAGCTTTTCTATTATGGATAATGATATAATGAATCTGAGTGTGCAGATGCTTCTGCAATATATTGATATTCTTTTGTGTGTGTGTGTGTGGGTGTGTGTGTGTGTGTGTGTCCCCATTACTTGAATCTAATGACATCTTTCTATGATTGTTATTGCTGTTTTGAAACTTGGGGACCCTTATATATCTTTCATCAAAGAAGAACAAATTATATCATAGGAGATCAAATTTGTTATCACACATAGACCAATTTGTGTTTTGTTTTGTTTTTAATTGTCTATATAGCATCCAAAGAAGAACCTAGCACATGATATGAGAAATGTGAAGCTGAGGGTAAAGAAGAGGGCCTTCAGACCCACTGGATTTACAAGGTGAGCTCTTTAGCAGTTCTTAACCAGAGAGAACACTAGGCACGAAGTAGCAATAGCTGGCTCCTCCACAGCTAGAAAAGGATCAGCCCCTCTCTGCAGCTGACGGACTGCTCTCTGGGGCTATGGGAAATGCATTCCACTCTGACCACCAGACAACTGAAGAATTTTCTCACTTCCCTTTCTCCATCCACATACCAACCAGGTCTGGCCCTAATTAGCTTCTAAGACCACACATGTTCCGAGTGATAAAGCTGTAGACTTCACTGCCCTTTTTGATGCTTGCTATATGGCCTTCATTCGGAATTCTCGAAGCAGGTTTAAGACTAGCTGCCCCAGTACATATAATAGCTCTTGGTTTGAAGTAAAGAAAAGAGAACCAAAGTTGAGACTGTTGTCTCTGTAAGCCATCAAACATCATTCAAAATACTTTATGCTGATCGGTTCTACTGGTTTGAACTGTCTCCTGCCTCTGTCTTTGCTTGTATTCCAGCTTTAAAAAGGGTCCTCCATGGGTAGCTCCACCAGGGGCCTGTGATCTCCCTGCTGTGTGTGAGGCAGCAGCCTCTTGTGTATATGTATGCGTGCATGCAGGCGTGCTCACTTCCTCTTCTCTGTGTGATGAATAATGATTATCAAGCATGGCAAAGGAGGTGTAATAACAGGGTAGAAGGCGCAGATAATAGGGCCTTTCTGGCACAAGTGGCAAGTTTGTCTGAATCCGCCAGAATCCAGTTGTAGGAAGAGCGATGGATAGGAATGCAGAAAGGTAGACGACACTAACTTTAGTTTTCAGATACATTTGCTGCACGTGGTAATTAAAGCTATTTTTAAAACTCCCTAAGTGTCAGTACTCCCTTTCCCAAGCATTCTTCTGTCAAAACTCTGTAAAATGGCAATATGTTTGTTGGGAACAATTGACTCACGTCTAAAAACATGGAGTCTGATTCTACAGCAGTGGTAGGTTGTCTGTCTAAAAGAAATTCCAACTTGATTAGCAGAAGATTTGGAAAGGCCCTCACAGCTCATTCTAGCTGTAGTTTAGTGATCTATGGACATCTGCTTTCTACTTATGATGCTCCAAGATGTCTGAGCATGGGGGAAACAGTTCTCAGATTCATAGGAGCAGCCTCAGAGTCCTGGTGCAATTCAGTACCAAACTGTGTCTTTTGTCAGGGTGGGGAGGCAGGATATGAAGAATAAGGATTGATGAAGAATCAGTTTATGTCCTCGAGGTGTTGGAAAAGCCATGGATGACATCATCAGTAAGTAAGGTTAGAGGCAGGTATGGTCATTGAAGATGAGTCTTAAAAGGTGTATAGGAGTT
Source organism: Onychomys torridus (assembly GCF_903995425.1). Classification (NCBI taxonomy): domain Eukaryota; kingdom Metazoa; phylum Chordata; class Mammalia; order Rodentia; family Cricetidae; genus Onychomys; species Onychomys torridus. The sequence goes on along the minus strand of NC_050451.1, from coordinate 8,744,474 downwards.
TCAAAGGCATAGACAGAACTAGGGTAAGCAAGCCCAGGATACAGCCACAGATCCCACAGCTCAGATTCATCCAGGCAACGATCAAGTCTCTGTTCCTTAGAAAGAAGTAAACAAACTTAGAGTCAGGCCATTACACTAGGTGTGGACTGTATTAAGTATGCAGGCAAAATTTCTTACAAGACATTACATACTTGGTAAGGAAAAGAGCTATCTTTTGAGAGTGTTTGCTAACTGTTTGACTCCATGCTCACTCGGTTACTTCCTGCATGCTACTCAACCACCCAAGTCCAGCAGATGGCAATTGTGAATCTTATGAACAGATGAGGATGACAAGACTATGGAAGAAAGAGAACAGACTGCCAAGCCAGTGTCACACAAGGGGTGAGTACTGGGGCCAAAATCATATTCACGTTCTCAAAGACTGTGAGTAGAACCAAAGGCACTTCTGTCCTGCTGACTAAACCCACTACCTATGTGGCCTCAGGCACCATCTTCAAGAGCTCTGAGACTACCACAGGTTCCTGCAGAACAATAATGTCCTCACATGTCCTGTGGCCATAAATGGTAAGCCTCAGTCTCTTAGAATTGAGAGAGGAAATAGGCCCATTCTGATTAATGAATGACAGTGCACTTACTTCCAGGGTCATTTTTTTCCAGCTTCTTCTCTTAAGATACATATTAGCTTATTTCTGTGGGCTTTTGTGAGGTTCCTTTGCCTTCTCCATTAAGTGAGTTTTAAAACCAAGTGGTAATACACACAACAACATAAAGAGAACACATAATGAACAACAGAAGTTCTATAGTAAGGCTCCCCTTTACAAGAACTGCATTACTTCCTCCAAATTACTTTAAAAGTCACATATTCCTGGGATTTGGTGACATTCAGCTTTCAGCCAGGACTGAGCACTAGAGGAAAAGTAAGACAAAGCTGTGTGACATGGGTGTGCAATCCTTAAGTCTTGAACCCTGAAGATCCATGTTTAGATCCTGGCCCCACCTCATTCTGATTATGACATTAAAACATCTGTCCATCTTGCTGCCTCTTTCCTTATTTGAATGATTGGATGGTTTAGGTTCCTAGGGATTCAGTCCTACATCCTCTCCTAACATCCTCCATCTAGATGAGGTCACTGAACCTCCCTGCCAACTGCAGCTGACACTGGATTTCTCCCCCTCCCCTGCTAGGATTTCTCTCCCTCCCCTGCTAGGATTTCTCCCCCTCCCCTGCTAGGATTTCTCCTCCCCCCGGCCCCCCAACCCCCCACTAGGATTTCTCTCCTTGGTACCCAGGATTCTTACTTCATCTCCCCTCTCCCCTGCAGGCTGCTCCCCCCTCAGACTCCTTCTGAGTTTCCCCCTCTTGCTGTGGCTTGATACATGTCTCAGTGATCAATGTTTGAGCCTCTTCTCATTTTAACTAATGTGTTCCTTGAAGATCTCTCAGGTACAGGATGTAAAAATCCTCATTATGCAAATGGTTCCTAAACTGAAGCCGCCAGAGTCACCATCCCCTGAACTTCAGGATCACATACCTATACCTCTATGTAAGATGACCCTCCATAGGTATCTAAAAATGAACATATCCAAACTGGATACCCGATTCTATTCTTCAAACATGCAACACTGTACCCCATTATTTCAAAAGTAGCTTGTTTTTTGTCAGCAACTCAAGCTAAAGATAATACAGAACTCCAAACAAAAAAAACAAGATTTCTCCCTTTCTCACATATCCCATACTAACTAGTCATCCCTGTCCTAGTCCAAGCTAGCAACCTCCTCCCTAGAAAACCAAGCAGTCTGTTAAATGGCTTGCTTCCAGATCGCTACACACAGACCTCCACAGTCATTCTTAAGGTTCCTGCTAAAATATGTGCCTAAAACAATCTGCATCTTGTTCAAAACTCTTTCTTCATTTCCACTCCACTGAGATTAAAAGCTACATGTATGATGTATGACAGAGTCCACACTACCTTACAGAATCTGGCCTCCTCTCCACTACTTCTCCATCCATCCATCCATCCATCCATCCATCCATCCATCCATCCATCTAATATAGCCCCCACACTGCTTCTAGAGCCTGCTGCCAGGCTCCTGCCCAGAAACTCCTAGCTGCTATTCTTCCCAGGGCCTAAGAAGCTACTGAATCCTCCACTCATATGCACAACTTCCTCACCCTCTCACTTCTTCTAGTCCCTGTTAAAATGTTCCTCATCCAAGAAACTTCCTGTTGTCCTCTAATCTAAACTAGAAAACATTCTTTCTCAGTTGGTCCTCCTTAAAAAGTTTCGCCACTGTATATGAAATTGGTAAAATCCAAAATAATTTATATTTAGCTAGTATCTTATCATGTGCCCCATCTCATACAAAATACTTTCATGCAAGCACAGAATCATGTATGTGTTACTTCCAGCTATTTTAGAGAATGAAACAACAGGATTTCCTGAGCCCAGAATGATGAGGACAATCTGGGCAACCCACTGAGACTCTGTGTCTTAAAGAAAAGAATGTGAATTAAATAAAATAAGGATGGCTCCTATATTTATCCAAAATGGAGAAGAGAATTGGATTTATCTCCCTGCCTGATATAACCAACCAAACTACACAAAATATTTGGGGGGAAAACAGTTTTTAAAATACTGGACAATAGGCAATAAGTCTAGCAGGGATCTTTCAAGATAAAAAAGGAAATAAGCCATGAAAATACTGTCTTGAGGGAGTTGTCACACCACGGAAAAGAGAGGAAAGGAAACCAACCAAAGCCAAGGGACTCCGTGTATTAAGTGTATGGGTCAGATGGCAAAGGAAGCCAGCCTTCACAGGACTGAAGACCAGGAAGGAGACAGGTGCATGGAGAAAGAAGAACATGGTCACATCCTAAGGGTCCCCAGAACACTCAACAGAGTACTGACCATAATATGCTTGTATGAAAGGCACTGGATGAGGGGAAACAACCAACCCAAAGGATTAGCAAGAACAGTGTCTGGGGTTTACATAGGCCTGCGGAAAATGTATCTTCTCAATATCCAGGCTGGAAAAGCTTGTGGTTTGTGTGCCTGAAGTGAACCACTCAGAGAGTTCAGCCTCACAGGTGTGGGATAATTAGCCCTTGATGAAATCCAACTTGGAAAATATCCAGGACGTTACGAAGTCCAGAGGACCAATGTCTTTTTGAGAACTACATCTTTGAAAAAGAAATACAAGAACATCCAGAAACTCACAATGTACAATTCACAAGTTTGGTCTTCAAGCAAAGATTATTAGTCATGTACAAAAGAAGTACACAATAAAATGAGTGAAAGAAAAGCAATAAATTAATAAACATTGTTCTAGAACTGAAACCGTAAATAGTCTAGCAGATGTTGATCTGTAAGCAGTTCTTATAATCATATTTCACATGTTCAAAAATATGAGCTGAAAATTTAGGTTTAAAGTTGTTGCTCAGAGTTCAAGAGGTAAAAACTACATTATAAGAAGAAAACACAGTGGGTAGCAATAATGGCAGGTTAGATGTAGAAGATGAAAAGATTGGTAAAGCTGTGTACTGTTGTAGAATTTTACGTTAAGGTGTGTTACTTTTGTTTATGTTGCATTTCTTTAACTCTGTGAAGCTGTGTTACTGTGCCTGTCTAAAACCTGAAGGTCTAATAAAGAGTTGAATGGCCAATAGCAAGGCAGGAGAAAGGGCAGGCAGGGCTGGCAGGCAGAGAGAATATATAGAAGGAGAAAGTTTGGAGAAAAAAAGAAGTAGCCAGAGAAGGAAGAGGGCCCCACGGGCTAGCCACCAAGCTATACAGCCAGATATGGAGTAAGAAAGAAAGAAAAGATATACATGAATAGAGAAAGATAAAAGTCCCTGAGGCAAAGGGTAGATGGGATAATTTAAGTTAAGAAAAGCTGGCAAGAAAAAGCCAAGCTAATGCTGGGCATTCACAAATAAGAATAAGCCTCCATGTGATTTATTTGGGAGTTGGGTGGACAGCTCCCCAAAAGAGCAAAGAAAAAAAAAACCCCAACAACCATGCACATAAGATTAAAAAAAATTATGCAAAGAGAAACAGAGGAAAAATGAATAAAAATAAAGTGTGAGGCTGAGGAAATGAACCAGTGAGTAGTGTTCTGCACAAGTGTGAGGACCTGCGTTCAGACCTCCAGAACCCACACACATCTACACACAGTATTGCATGTCACATATCCCAGTGCCCAGTGGTAAAATGGGTGGCAGAGACAGGAGGGCCCCTGGAAGCTCATGAGCCAGCGAGCCTGGTGTAAGCAGTGGTGAAGAGAGGGCCTCAAACAAGGTAAATGGTGAGGACCCACATCAGAGATTATACTCTGATCTCCACAGACACCTTGTGGTAAGTGTGCAACACACCTATGTAACACACAAAGATAAAACCAGAAAGAACATCTATGATGTGGAGAACATCTTCAAAGGGACTATTCTGTGTGTAACACAAATCCTTAAATAAGAGAGGAATGCAGACAAAGTAACTGAAGAAATAGATTACTTCATTTTTATGTTTTGAAGAAACGATTTATGAAAGTTTGATGAGAACTATGAATCTACAAGTACAAGAAGTGCAAAAATGACAAGCAAAATTAAATAATAAAGATGGAAAAGATCAGAAAAAAAGCCCAAGGTACACATAATAAAATTCAAATGGTAGCAAGGAAACCCAAGAAGACTGCAGAGACAAAGAACAGTGAAACAAAAACAAGAGGTGGCATCAGATTTCTGATGTGCTGGTTAGTTATTTCTGTCAAGTGGACATGAGCTCAGCTCATGTGGGAAAAAGAAATCTCAGTTGAGGAATTCCCTCCATCAGATTGCCCTGTGGGTTTACCTCTAGGTCATTTTCTTGGTTAATGGTCTATATGGCAAGAAAGGTCCATCCTATCATGGGTGGTACCACCTCTGCGCAGGTGATCCGAGGTCGTATAAGAATGCAGGAAAGATGGGCCGTGATGGCGCACGCCTTTAATCCCAGCACTCAGGAGGCAGAGCCAGGTGGATCTCTGTGAGTTCAAGGCCAGCCTGGGCTACAGAGCAAGATCCAGGAAAGGCACCAAAACAACACAGAGAAACCCTGTCTTGAAAAACAAGGAAAAAAAAAGAAAAAAGAAAGCAGGCTGAGCAAGCCATGAGGAGCAAACCAGTAAGCAGAACTCCTCCATTACCTGTGCATCAGCTCCTGACTCCTTATACTATATGTGAGGTAGTACACGTTAAAAGTAGATCATGAGGAATTAAAGATCCACTGCTTACCCTCCATACATTGGGATTCTACACCACAGCATCAATAAACTACAAACAGAATATCTCAGTTAAACACTTTACCCTACTGCTGAGAAACACTTAACCCCGTAGTTCTTGCATCTGTTTTGAAGATGGACAGATTCTTTTCCCAGTTGTATCCCCTAAGTAATGCAGCATATTCCCATTGCATTTCCTTACTGTGCAGGCAGAGATTGCTTACCGTAGCTTGCTTTACTGATCTTCAAAGACCAGACAATATTTATGAAGGTCTGTGACCGTGCTGATAGAACAAGCCTTTGGGCACCGATTTCCCCCCAAGAACATGTGTTCCCTACTTGTCTCTATGCTGCCACAATCTCAAGCATTTTCATTATTATTGCATTTGCTTTAGTAGTCTGTGGCCCATGAGCTTTGATGTCACTTAGGAGGTTATTTGGGACACTAAAAACTTCAGTCATTTAAGATGTCAGACTTAATAAGTGACTGTTCTACCAACTGTCTGTGACCCTTTCCTTAGGCCACAGCAATATTGCAATCTGACCAGTTAACAGCAGTATGATGACTTTAGAGTATTTAAATAAAAGGAGGAATCACACATCTCTCACTTTAAATTAAATATTTGAAATGATTAAGGTTAATGAGAATGACATACAGAGAGCCAAGCGAGTCTGAAAACTAGGTCTCTTATACCAAACAGATAAGTCATAAATACAAAGGACAAATTCTTGAGATTAAAAGAGCCATTCAAGCAGTCACACAGTAAGAAGTGGAACAGATTTACTGGTGAAATGGAGAAAGTTTCACCGGTGTGGCCTCAAGATCAAACCAACATGCTCTTGAGACAAGGCCTAATGAGGATGAGGCAGTGACTCTCAGTGAAGAGTCAGATGGAAAGGGAAGCTGCAAAACAAGGGCCAGAAGCAGAAGCTGGTTCATGGGGTTTAAGGACAAAAACCATCTCTGTAGCATCCACATGCAAGATGCAGGAGCAGACACTGCTACAGAAGCCACAGTGAGTGAATTGTGAAATGCAGACAACTGAGGAAGGAGGCTACACTAAGAACAGATGTTCAATGTGCACAAGCAACTTTGTCCCGGACAGAGATGCCATCCAAGCATCACGGCTCAAGAGAGGGGTTGATGTCTGGCTTCAAAGTATCTCAGGACATGTTGGTGACTATCAAGGGCTAATGCACTTGGCGACTTGAAGCTAAGGTCCATCCTCATGTATCATTAAAAAAAAAAAAAAACAAAAACAAAAACTCCTATCATCCATAAGAATTATACTGTATCTATTCTGCCAGTACTCTGTAAACGAAACAAAAAATCCTGAAAAACAGCACATCTGTTTAGAAGATGTTGATTCTGTTGTGTTGTATCTCAACTGTTGTTCTTTATTAAAATGTAATAATTGCAAATATGATGTGTAGACACATAGAACAATATGCATAATCAATGTTTCCCTTTCTTTACCATTCTTTTCTGTTGAAGTCTTTAAATTCCTCTCTTGTACATTATCATAAAATAGTAATAGTGATTGTGAACATTCCCTCTGCCTACAGAAGGGCAGAACTTCCTTCTGTCAAACATCATTTTGGTACCAATTGTCCAGTTTTCCTTTTTCCCCCACATCTGACACTTCCTGGCTTTAGTAATTACCATTTTACTTCAGAGAGATGTGGCATTGCATGTCACTTGTCATAATGTCTCCCAGATATGTCCACTTATCTACAAATGACAGAAATTCACTCTTTTTTATTATTACCTGAGGTGATATTGTGCACCCCAATAAAACTTATCTGGGGATCAGAGGACAGAGCCAGCCACTAGATTAGACATAGAGGCCAGACAATGATGGCACACACCCTTAATCCTATGATTCCAGAAACAGATCTGTTTGGATCTCTGTGAGTTCAAGGCCAAACTGGGAAAAGGCGTGGTGGCACACACTTGAGATCTCATGCCTTTGCTTGGGAAGCACACATGCCTTTAATCCCAGGAAATAAGATGGCAAGGGCAGAAAAAGGTATATAAGGTGTGAGGAAACAAGAACTCACTGTCTTGAGACTGAGGATTTGGTAGAGGTAAGAACTTGTGGCTGGTTTGCTCTGCTCCTCTGATCTTTCAGTTTTCACCCCAGTGTCTGACTATGGGTTTTTTAATTAATAAGACTGTTTAGCAATTCATGTTACAATTACCTTTACTCATTTGTATGTGCATTTGTGTGGAGGGGGCATGCACATGCTATGGCACATATGTTGTGGTCAAAGAAGAACTGAAGTCTGTTCTCTCCTTCTATCGTGTGGATTATGGAAATTAAAGTCAATCTGTCAATCTCAGAAGCAAGTTTTTATATTCCAAGCCATCTCAGAGGCCCCAGAATTCCATATTTTCTTATGGGATAATAGATTAATTCTATGTCTTTGCCATTTTAAGTAGTGCAGACTAAAACATGGAGTTGTAGATGTCTTTGGGGTATGGTGATCTCAATTATCTTGAATATATATGTGTTGGATCATATGGTAGATGGCCTGATGGTTTGTTTTACTGAGTATTTAGATAATTCAGAGGTACTTCAAAAGAAAGAATTCCTTTCAAAATAGCATTGACAATGCACCCAGTCTCCCATGAGCCCTGCTGGAGATATGCAGGGAGATTAATTCTGTTTCCATGACTGCTGATACAACATCAATTTGGAAGTCCATATATCAAGAAGTAATTTTACATTTCAAGTCTTATTGAATGGCTGTCCTAAAAACAGGCAAAGTATAATTCAGAAGGAGAGAAAATTACCAAGGGTGAAGGAAGTCTTTTAATAATGATTTAGGGTCAATTAGTCAAGAAAATCTAAATGTTTATGCCTTAGTAAGAAAGCTTCAAAATATACTATGCAACAACTGATAAAACTACAAAATAAAATAAAACACAATTATCACTTAATAGTTTAATAAGCCTCTCAATAATTGTTAGAACAAATACACAAAGATATTATCAAAGATATTGAAGGCGCCAACAAAACTATCAACCACATTGACTTGATTCACATTTACAGACTGTTCAATGCAACAACAGATTATATATTCTTTTCAAGCTTTCATGAATCACGAACCAAAAATAAAGAAAGGAAGAAAGAAAGAAAGAAAATAAATAAATAAACAGACAGACAGACAATACATTGCACTGTGAATCAATCTCACTACATTTAAAAGGATCCAAGTACTAGGAACTATATACTATATTTCCTCACCATGCCAGAATTAAATTATAAATGGATCACTGAAAAATCCCCAAATATGTCAAACAAAATAACACACTCCTAAATAATCCATGGGTCAAAGAAGAAAATGAAAATTAATATGGAAGATATTTTGAGCTGAATCATGAAATATTATACATCACAATGTATGTGATGACACTAAGTCACTGAAAGGACATGACACTAAAGAACGACTCAGCAACTTCATCTTCTCCTGTGGAGCTGGAAGAAAGAAAAGGAAAGGATAGCTAGAGTGAGCAGACAAATGTAACAATAAAGACAAAAGCAGAAGGAAGCAAAAGAGAGGGAGAGGGAGAGGGGGGTAAACAATCAACCCTTTATGAACACAGAGAAAACACTGAAGGTAACAGAAAAAACTACTGAGATAATCAATGAAATTAAACAAAAAAACTGGTGTTTGAAATCAACACCAATAAATAGAAAGATCTGGAGAAACACAAAAGAAGCCCAAGTAATGAATATGAAAAATAAGAGAGTACTTATAGCTACAGATTCAATCAATGTGAAAAAATAATCAAGAAACATCGTCAACTTTACATTCCTAAGTTTGACAATTAGATGGTAATGGGGACTCCCTTGAGTAACCAAAATTACCAATTCATTCAAGGAAAAACAGCTCTAAGGTTTCCAAAAAGTTTAATGTGTAGTTAAAACATTCCTACAAAGTAAACTCTAAGACACATGTCCTCATAAGCAATCCCAGCATTCATAGAAAAAAATAAAGTCTACATAAAACTATCTAGACTTGAACACTTCTCACCAGACATTCTAAAGCCATCTTTATACCAATATCGAAACCAGGGAAATAAATTAGAAGGAAGAAGAACTGACCAAAATCCCTTATGGACACTGGAGAAATATGCTAATCAAAATTTTCTCAAATAAAATGTGAAATATAATATAAAAAATAATTATTATAACTAGAAAGCTTAATCTCAGGGGTTATTTAAATTAAAAATCAATTCATGTGTTTTAGTATATTAACAAACTAAAAGAAAAATCCCATAATCATGTCAGTACATTCAGAAGGAGCAGTATGCAAAATCCAGCATGAATTCCCGACAGAAATGCTGCAAACGAGGAACAGAGAAGGACCTCCTCGGTCTGATGAACATGTATCTGACATGACACTTCATGGCAAAGCACTACTTTTTCTTCTCAGTATCAAGACCCAGAAAAGGATGTCTAATCCTACCACAATTTGAATCTTTGTACTGGAGATGCTAATCAAGATTGACAAGCAGAAAAGAGGGAAGATACACAAAGTATCCAAACACAGAGGAAGAATTAAAGTTGCTGCATTTCCAAAGGACATGATAGTCCATGCAGATAAAATGTCCCAATATGTTTGTAAAGGAGCTACAATTATTAAATGTATCAAGGTTAGGGTCCCAAGACACAAGATCAGTACATAACACTCAATTGTATTCCTACATATTACCAATGAACCATTAGACACTGAATTTTTTTAAAGTACCATTTACCATAGTGTTGCTCAATAATATAAAATATTGACATAAAAATATGACAAAAAATTAAATGTCTAAACACTAAAAATAATAAACTATTGTTGAGTAAAATGTAAAACAGCTTAAATAAATAAAGAGAAATACATCCTGGATAAGAAGACTAAATAATATTAAGATGGAAGTTCTTTCCAAATTCTATCATAGATTAAATGTAATCACAAATGAAACCCCAGGCATCATTTTTGTAGCAGTGACAAACTAAATCAGAAACAGGCTAATCCTAAACTTCATACAAAAAATTCTAATGGTCTAATATAGCCAAAACAACTTTGAGAAAGAACTTAAAAGTCTACAAAATATCATTTCAAATCTTTTTTAAAATTTATTTTATAATTTAATTTAATTTTACATATCAGCCACAGATTCCACTGTCCTCCCTCCTCCAACCCCCTTCCCCCCAGCCCACCTCCCATTCCCATCTCCTCCAGGGCAAAGACTCCCCTGGGGATTCAGCTCAGCCTGGTAGATTCAATCCAGGCAGGTCCAGTCCCCTCCTCCCTTTGCCCAGGATGAGCAAAGTGTCCCTGCATAGGCCCCAGGTTCCAAACAGCCAGCTCATGCATTAAGGACAGGTGCCAGTCCCATTGCTTGGGGGCCTCCCAAATAGTTCAAGTTAATCAACTGTCTCGCTTATCCAGAGGGCCTGATCCAGTTGGGGGCTCCTCAGCTATTGGTTCACAGTTCATGTGTTTCCACTAGTTTGGTTATTTGTCCCTGTTCTTTTTCCAATCATGGTCTCAACAACTGTCGCTCATACAATCCCTCATCTTTCTCACTGATCGGACTCCCGGAGCTCAACCTGGGGCCTGGCCATGGATCTCTGCATCCACTTCTATAAAGCAATTATAAGCCAAAGAACGTGCAATTGTTATAAAGATGGGGAAACAAAACAGAACTGAACAGAATAGGATGTTAAGGAAGTTTTCAGTAACTACACTAAAAGCACAGTCCACAAAAGAATTAATTGACAAGTTGTACTTCATCAGCATAAAAAGGGCTGCCATCCATAAAGACAGTGTTAAAATGAAAAAACAAGTCAGAGACTGGCAGGAAATATTTGCAACGTCTTTATCCAGTAAAAAACTTGGCATTGAAAATATAAATATCTTTCAAAACCCAAAAAAAGGATATAATTCAACAAAAACTGGTAAAATATTTAAGCTATCAATTGACTGAGGCAGATATATACACACATATATAAAGTATGCTTGGAAAGACAGCGCATCACTAGAATGCATGTCTAGCATGTGCAAAGCCCTGGGTTCCACCCTCACCAAACAAGGAAGGAGAGGAGGCAGAGAAGTAAGAGGGGAGAAAGTGGGGGAAGCAGGCAGGATGGAGGGGCCTGAAAGATAACACCATCATCAGTCATCAAGGAACTGAAAACTCAAACTACAATGAGAACTGTCAGACACCCACTACAATGGCGAAAATTCCAGTGTATATTTCCCTAGAAAATAAAAGCATACATCCATGCAAAGACCTAGTGTGTATATCTCTGTGGTGGTTTGAAGAAGAATGGCCCCTGTAGGCTCCTATATTTGAAGGTTTAGTCATCAGGGAGTGGCACTGTTTGAAGAATTAGGAGGTGTGCCCTTGTTGAAGGAAGTGTGTTTCAAAAGCCCATGCCAGGGCCAGAACATATTGATGAGGGTGTAACTCTCAGCTACTGCTGTAGTATCTGCCTGTATACCACCATACTTCCTGCCATCATGACAAACTAAAGCCCTGAAACTGTAAGGAGCCCTAATTAAATGCGTTCTCTTACAATAACTGCATTGGTCATGTGTCTCTTCAAAGCAATAGGACAGTGACTGAGACAGTCCCTAATAGCACTCCACGTACTGGCCAAAAATCCAGACGCAAAATGCCCGTCTGTGAATGTGAGTCACTCATACAGTTGAATATTTCTCATCAGTTAAAGGGAAAAAATACTTTTATTTTTAAATATCAACATTTGAATAATGTCATATCAAAAGAAAATAAAGAACATATACTGAAGTGTTCTATTTATGCAAATCTCTAGAAGTTAGAAATCATCAACAGGGACTGCTCTAGTTACGTATCTGTTGCTGTGATAAACACCAAGACCAAAAGCATCTTGGGGAGGAAAGGGTTTATTTCATCTTGTACTTCCAGGTCAGTCTGTCATTGAGAGAAGTCAGACAAGAATTCAAGGCAGGATCTGTAGAGGAATGCTGCTTAGCAACTTATCTTCTGCCTTCCTCACGTACTCCTGGTCAGCTAGCTTTCCTAGACAACCAGGGGCCATCTGCTGAGGAATGCCCTTGCCCAAGTGGGCTGGGTTCTCCCATATTAATCATCAAGACAATCTCTCGCACACATGACCAGAAGCCAATCTGATAGAGGCAACTTTTCAACTGAAGATCCCTCATTCCACATAACTCTAGATTGTGTTGTTAAAAATACCAAGTAACCAGCATGGTGCCAAAACTAGATGAGTAGTTGCCTAAGGGGTTATAAAGATCAGAGAGAAGTAGGGTGGAATATGAAGGGGTACAAGGACACTTTGTGTGCTATGGGTATGTTTATTGTCTTCATTGTAATTACGATTCATGAGTGTATGTATATGTCAAACCTAATGTGTGCACTTAAATATGTCCATTTGTTGTATATCAAACCTCACACTGTTAGTTCTTAATAAAGAATGAAAGAGTGCTGGGCCAGTGATAGGGCTTAGTGAGTACAGGCCCTTGCCATCAACCCTGATGATGTAAGGTGGATACCCTGTACCTATGTGGGAAGAACTGAGTCCTCCAAATTGTCCTCTGACCTCTAAATACACACTGTGACATATACATGCATACACAGACACAGACATACACACATATTCACATACAAAATAAATAAATGTGATAAAAAAAATCAAAACAGTTCTGGGTTGCAGCTAATGCCTGATTAATGGCAACACCTATTCTTCACTCCAGGATTCTGAGCCAAGACAACAGGGAAGGGGAAGCCGCCATCCATGTTCTCAAAAACTCCTCAGTGAGGCTATGGAGATAAACGAGGCATAGATTACAACAAGCAAATTGGTTTTGAGGGATGAGAAATTAAAATTAAAGATGGCAAATAGCACAGGGACTTAATGTTCAAACTGAATTAAAATCTTCCAAATGAAAGGAAGAAAACAATTATAACCCTCTTTCTGTGTATCCCAGACAGACAGGGGAGGGTTATAAACATCCCCAAATCCTAAAGCTAGGGGTATGGTTTCATGTGCTCCCTTATTGCTTTCTTCACTTACTCTTGCCATCATTTCCCACAGTAACCAAGTGTAATGGAATCCCATAGTAATGTGTTTACCCTCCATATAGGTTCTGGGTAGGGTAGTCAGGAAAGTTTTTCTCCATTGCTCCACAGATCCTCATGTGGATCAGCAACCAGTGTAAGAGCATGGGGCCTGAGGGGAAAGTATAGACAATATTCTAGGGAGAGAGCACTGAGAAGGTCCACGTGCTGATGTGACATCTGCTGGAGTGTAAGTCTTCTTCGGGGCTAGTTGAAGCAGTTCCACAGACAGGACTTCCTTTGGAGACTGTCACAGTACCACCTGTCCATCACCTGCTCCCGTGAAGGTGAGCACGTGAGATCAAAAGCACATAAGCTGTTTGGTGAGATCAAGTGCATGGGGCAGACAGTGTTCACCGCACTGGACATAGAAAGGTATGATGTGCACTGGCCACGGCAAGCCTGAATGAGAGATCCCTATTTCTAACTATTTAACTCTGTCTGTCTGTCTATTTTGAGACAGGGTCTCACTATGAAATCTTGGCTGGCCTGGAACTCACTATGCAGACCAGGCTGGACCCAAACTAATAGAGATCCAATTGCCTCTGCCTCCAAGTGCCTGGCCACACTATTTAGCTCTTCAGTCATTCACCTTTGAGCATAGAATCTATTCCCACAAAGCTCCTATGAATTAACAACGTATTTCCCCCAGTATATGAATTGCAGTTTCTATAAGGAGTTTCACCAGTGTTTTCTGCCTACCAGAGACCTGGTCCAAGGCAAAGGGAGCTTTGCTGGTCCTCTGATGAAACACTGCTTCACCTATAATCATAATACAGGCCCAGAAAAAGCAGGTACACTGCAACAAGAGGACTGATGGTTGTAGCTCATGGAGAAAATTATCATAGTCTCCTGGGGCCATGAAAGACTGGGATTTTCATCAATGCCTCTTCTTCCTCATTTAGGCAATCAGACAAGAAAAGTCAAGGTGAGCAAGCAATAGATAGATAGGCAGTTTAACCGGAAATGCCTCCTCAGGTGAGCCCTTCATGCTAGAATCTTCCAGGAAGATTCACTCCTCACAGGCTGTTAGGGAAATGGGCATATGCATCAATTGCTAACAATGCAGAACTCTGTGAGGAATTCAAGATGGTATGAGATTTGGGAAGGGCACAGACAGTAGACAGAAAAGTCCTGGGCCTAGAGCCAGGAAGGGAAATACCAGAAGCCACCAGTCCCCTGTAGGCATGAGCTGGGACACAATAGAAGAATGGTAAGTAAAAACAGTGCGAAGGTTGGGGGAGGGTCATCCTCCAGCAAGCTGTGCAGGCAACATAATGTGAGCAACTCCCTACTGCTGGGGTCAGCCAGAGCATGATCTGCTGTCCCAGGTCAGGAACACTAGCAAGAAACAGGTCTGGAGGAGGACAAGGAGTTCTGAGACAGTCTCACTGAACTTCAGATGGGAAATAAGGTCCTATGTTTGGACGGGACCAGGAAAACAGCTGGTCTCTGGGTCTAGAGCTTAAGAGTGAGGTTTAGAATGGGCAAGGCTGTGTAGATCATTGGTGTATGCTACAGTGGCAGAGTAACATTAATGGCCTGCTGACTAATGCCCTCTCCTACTTCTGAAAACTTACCTCTTCCTGGACCCACCATCACTGAGCATCTACATTGTTTCTTAAACATCTTAAACCATTTCCATTCAACTCTGTAATGGTTGTATGCCTCCAAGAGTGTATCCAAAGAAGTCTGCTGTCAAGCATCAGATTGAGCGATTACCTTCCCCATCACATGGAGTCCTTCAGAAGCCTGAGACTGTCACTGCACAATCCATAGAAGAATTTCCTACAGAAAGTTCCCAAGAGAACACACCAAAAGCACATGTCTCTTGTCAGGATGAAGCTTTCTGGGAAGGCACTATCCTCTTTGTCCATAGTGTAGCCAGCACTAAGGACACCATGTGTATTTTGACAAACCAAAAAGACTTCTCATTTGGATCTGATAAAGCTAAATAGAGAAAAGGCTCTCACTCCAGCCTGATGCAGAGGTTCCAGAGCCCACCCAACACATCCTGGCTCAGCTGGCTTGAACTGGCATCTCCATCTCTGAGGCTCAACTCTTTAATTGTTGCTGTGAAATGCTCATCAATACACTTTGCTCTTCACTACATAGATCGACCCACCTTCAATCCAACCTGTAAACAAGCTCTTTTCTACAGGGCACTGAAGACTCATTGATAAGCTAGATCTGGCCATGTCCTCGGGGGGCTAACAGTATACTAGCCACTTTCTCTAATGATTGGTTTCACTTTCCACGTGTTCTTATAACTTAATCAGTCAATAAAAAATGCATTTTATGCCAAAACTAAATCTCCCAGAGAAGTACACAAATTTAGAAAGCAAAAAAACAGGCTTGTAATATCCCACATTCCTCACCAGTGAACAAGTAGATGTATTAAGAAAACCACCATAAAACACACACACACACACAAAAACAAAACAAAACAAACAAACAAAAAAAACATGTATCTTTGACTGTTTATCCTGGATCCACAAAAATACATGAAGCAAATCAAACACAGAAGGATGGTGGCCCACTTGTAACCCCGGCACTGAGATGGCAGAGACTCACTACCCAGCCAGTCTAGGATGCTTGGTGAGCTCAAAGCCAATACAAAGCCCTGCCTCAAAAAATCAAGGTGGATGGCATCTGAGGAACAGTACCTAAAATTGACCTCTGGCCTTCACATGTACATTCACAAATATGTATGTGTACTTGTACACATACGGACCTGTACACATATGAACACACGCACACACACACACAATCCCAGACTTGAAGTTGGAAAGTGAATGTTCACCAAATGCCTGCCCCTTGACTTTTTCAAGTGTTTCCCTTATTTTATTACTAGTCACCACACACAAAACAAAGAACAGCAACTGCAAACTATTTGTCTGTGGCTCTGTATTGGTTAGCTTAGGTTTTGCAATGCTTAAAATGCTACAACACTACAAGAATACTAGGGCTTTGTTTTCTTCGGGACCATGCTTAAACAGTAAACAACATTCTCCCTATGGCTGGCCCAGTTGATGAACTGAGATGTCATTTAGAGACCATCTCTGTCACTAACCATATGCTACATCAGAATTTGGGGTCAAGACTTCAGCAGAGTCTCTACCTTTGGATTGAAGTCTTTAAGAATGTCCATATGCTGGGGCCAAAGGTCAGCCAAAGAGTGTCCCCACTGCCATGTGTACCTGAGCCCTGCTGACTGGCTTTTCAGAACCAGACTGTGACCCCAAGTTCTGGTTCTCTGCCAAAGCCATTAGCACAACGGTGGGTGTCACTAACAGACAGGGCTCTGAAACTGGATGGTTTTCACAAAGAATTCCACAGGCAGAAAGGTAGAGATGCCCATAGATTAAAGCATCTGCTGTGCAAGCATGAGCTTAAATTCTCCAGAAACACACGTATATTC
The DNA here is from genome assembly GCF_903995425.1 of Onychomys torridus. NCBI lineage: Eukaryota > Metazoa > Chordata > Mammalia > Rodentia > Cricetidae > Onychomys > Onychomys torridus. The sequence goes on along the minus strand of NC_050451.1, from coordinate 8,727,678 downwards.
TGGGTGGCCATGGCAGGCTACTTTGTAATTCCTGCTTCAGAAGGCCAAAAGAGGATTCCTAGAGCAAGCTGGTTAGACAGGCCATATCAGTGAGGTCTGTGTTTGACTGTGAAATCCTTCCTCAATTCATAAGGGGGAAGAGCAATAGTGACTGGTGCCCACCATCAACTTCAGGCCTCCGTAAGCACACACCCATGTGCATACCCACCCACATGGGTAAAAATGTGTATACACACACAAAAATGGGCATAAAAGCATCTCATAGGCAATACATAATCTCCGTCTGACCTTGAGGAATTGATTCAACTATGGAACCTTGTGTTTCCTTGTCTGTAAAATAGAGATGACAATAATTGCCTAGTGGGGCTATTGCTGAGCAGTAAAGGACTTAGCAATTGTAAAGTGATTGACAAGCTCCTGGCATGTCCCAGTAATCAGGAAATGCTGGCTGCTGTCCTGTGCCTCTCAAGAGAAAGAGCCTTCATGGAGAGAAGGACTCAAGATAGAAGGGAGCAGGGAGTCCTCAAATCCCCTCACTTCTGAAGAAAGACATGTCTACTTCAGAACTCTCAGATCAAGCTGCACTTTCTGGCCAGCCAAGGTGAGTATTCTGTGTGGTGCGACACAGACTTCCTCTTGTGGCTGTTCCATGATGGCTCTACAGGTGCTGTGCCCTGGTGAGTCTAAGCTCTGGGTTCAAGTTGCCTCCAAAATACCTGGGTGCCTGGGAGTAGGGGGTACCCCAAAGCACCTCACACTCTGGGGTCTGAAGTTAAGACCAGCCCTGGAGAGGGAGTCAGGCTGGAAGGACAGGGCACCTTGGGGATGGCTGGGGATGCAGAAGAGGGGAATGAACATCTTTAAAATGTAAAATAGTAGCTTTCTGAAGCCTGACCACAGAGAAACACTGGCTATTCACTGTGGAGGAGTCATTCAAAGAGGAAAACCAGCGCCAGACATTTGACTGCAGGGACACACATGGAATGCTTCCTTTCACCGGAACAAAGGACACTGGGCTTTGAAGAGCCTGCAGAGAAGCAACAAAGCTCAGAGAATCAAAACTTGCTGAGGATCAATGGAGCCTCAACCAGGTTCTGAAAAGCAGGGTGGGGGCGGTCACGTCCCCTCTCCTAATTTTACCAGCACAGTTATGGAACCACCCCAAGGGAAATGGGCAGCACCTTGTGTCTCCAGCTGGCCCGTGTAGACAGGGAGCTCATAAGATGTGAACTCATAGAGGAAAACCATCAGCAGTGTGCCTGGCAAGCAGCAAGTGTGTGATGCTACCTGCGCCATTATTAAAGCAACCACCCAAAATGGATCTCAGCCATATCAGCACTGAGCTAATGAAGAAATACACATCATAAAAAAAGAAATTACCCACATAATAAACCTTGGATCTTCCAAAATGAAGCCATTAGAAATTGATCAGCTAATTTAGGAGTGGCTGAAGGATGTATTCCCTCACTGAAAGCAAAACCAGGAAACATTTACAGGTCTGCTCTCAGTGAACAATATGTGGAAGTCACACAGGCTGCCCTGGCTCTGCTTCCTGAAAGAGTGTGTGGGCAGAGAGGGTTCTTCAGAAAAGCTGGGGCATGTGATGATAGGTCAACCTGTGCAATAGTTTCATCATAAACCAGCAGGATACAATTTCTAAAGAGTAACCAGGTAAAGCCCCAAATGTTTCCATTCACCCCTGAAGCTAAACCTATGGGGTGATGAGACCTCAAGGTACTTCCTAGTAACCTTTTTTGGTGAGTATATTATGTATACACCTGCTGACTACACACACACACACACACACACACACACACACACACACACACATACCCCTGTATGCTCACATTGATATACAAATGGCATATACATACATTCTCACACTTATACAACCATACTTACATCTGTACACTCATATGCATATACACATGCACATGTATTATTCATATACATACACTCTCCCAACTATACAAATGTACACTCTAAATTCATACATGTATACACTCATATACACATATTTACATACATATACAACTCACATATGCACACACAGAGACACACAGTTCATACACATGCATAATCAAATATGCTCACATGCACAAACAACTCACACTATATACAGATACATATATCACACATGCACATTCACATATCCATACTCATAAACCTATACATACTCTCAAAATATACACTTTCACATGTAGGTATTTGTACATACACACTCACATGAATATAGACATATATTAACATTCACATGTACACAATTCACATACATACTCTGTTATACCATACCATGTACTCATATGTGTAACACTACTCACACATATGTACATGTCTACATGTAAACCATTACATTTTCACACATACACACACTTAGAAACATATACACTCCTGTTTACACTCAGACACTCACATAACACTCTCACACACTTGTAATATTCTGCATGAGATAGGGCCTCTATCCTCTCCATATCCCTTTGTCCTGCCAACTGTATTTAATTTACAACCTAACCTCATCTCCCAGGGCCTGGATCCTCATTGACCATCAGCCTCACCTCATCCCCTTTACCTAATCCAGAAATTGCTTCTCTGACATTTCAGGTTCACATTGACTGGATTCTTCTCCTGGATCCCACCTGCTCCAGGTCAGCACCTTGGCAGGCCAGCCAGCTCTCTGACCTCTTGCCTTGGCAAAATGGAACTCCAGGATCCATTCTAGGCCTGAAGTCAAGATTAGACTTGAAAGGACTGTTCTGAGTTTTCCCATGGGGCATTGGGACAGGGCAGCCCACACCTATCACCATTCTGGGGCTCTTACCTCATTCACAAAGACCCAGTGGCTGTCCTTGGAAGCCAGGTTGGTCTCCACAGCCTGCAGAGAGAAAAAGAATGTACATGAACAGAAGCAAGACAGAAGCTGGCAGACACACAAGATAATGGCCGGGATGAGGTTTTATAAAACATTGTTTGTGTAGAATCTTTTCCTCACAAAATATGCCATCCCCTGGGGCCTGCTCTGGCTGCCTTGGCCACAACAGACACCATCTGAACTCAGATACCTAATTTCGCCATCCTTCCATGCTCTCCTGCACTGGCCAGGAGGAAGGTTAGAGACCCTTGTAAGTCCTACACATGTCACAGACCACAGGTACAGTCCAAGCCTCCCTTCCCCAAGAATGCATGCAAACTCCTTTCCAAAACAGCATGTAAGGATAGCATTATCATTAAACAAAACTACAGAACTAGGAAACTGACATACTGGATTTATGGCAGTCCATCCAGCCGTGCTGAGCTACACCAGGAAAACAGAAGACACTAGCTAAAATGCAATGTGGCTTTGCATTATTTTTAGGATCCACAGAGCTGGGTTCTTTCCAGTTATTGAGGATGGGCTCATGCCCAACATTCTCTCAGCACTGCTTTGGGACAGCACTTGCCATTGTTGTGTGTGAATGGCCACTACTTTATTGCTTCTTGTTATCTACTTTCTCCACCAGGTTTGAGGGGGTACTCTACAAGACTAAGTTCTACAGCTCTCAGACCACAGCTGGGTCCTACAATTTTGCTCTGACACCAACATATAGCAGGCTGACATAAGAATAAGTGAGAGACGGCAGCAGATAAAATCCAGTTCCTTGTCTTGTTTGCAAGCTTTGAGCTTGTTTGTTCATGGGCTTGTTTGTGTTTGTTTTTATTTAAGGAAGGGTCTTATATAGCAAAGGCTAGTCTAAAATCCACTGTGTAGCCGAGAATAGCCTCAAACTCCTGACCCTCCCACTTCCAACTCCCAAGGTCTACAATTATAGTCATGCACCACCATGCCTGGCTCTCATGCATGTGTTTATGGGTGCTTTCACTCTTCTTGAATCAGAAAGCCAGCAGACTGAAAGAACTAGAAGGGGTTGATGATTCATAAGCATGTCCTGTGAGAATGCTCATGGCGAGCATGTGCCAAGAGCTTGCTGAGCACCAGGCACTATGCCAAGCCATCTATGAACCTGGGAAAGAGCTTTCAGATTTACTCCTTTTCTTTTTACATTATTTTTTTACATTTTGGCAACGTAATTTTTATTACTCATTTGATTTTTAAAATATAGACAAATTAAGATGCTTAATTAAACTCACTCCATAATACTTTCTCATTTTAAACAAATTGCTAATGTAATAATAACTCGCCATTTATTCCTCCAGATTCATCCACTGGAAGCTGTCTGAAATGGCCCCTTCCAGAAGCTTCTATAGTCATATCATGCAAATATGTATCTCCATATTCATTGAAGACAGATGTTTTAAAATCACATTTGGAAGTGCATATCAGGTAAAAATTCTCATTGTAGACTTATTGAGATATCAAATTTACATTTTCCTATCAGTATGTACAGAGAGGTGATTGTTCTTAACAAAGTAGATGTAGTAATGTCAGAGCCTACACCTCTGACCCAGCCAGTGTGTCCTGTGTGGTGCTGAGACACCCACAGTATCAGAGCACAGAGCTCCGTTAGGCCCTTGCTACGTGGGAACAGACAGTGTGCTTGGGAACACAGTAGATTGTGAATATAGAAACCACAAAGAGCCCAGGAGAGTTTGAGCCCATCAACCCTTAACAGACAACCTCACAGGATGCCAAGTACAGGCACAAAGTTTTCCTGAACCACTCAGGGCTAGAGAACATAGACTGACCTGTCTATATCCTATGAATGAGACAGTACAAGGCAATGAAAAGATGACCCCAGATAAGAGTGTGAGACAGAAGGAAACAACCCCACCCACTATCATTTGTCTAGTGAAGCCACGGATAAAGTACAGACAACACTTGCTGCTCTCCTGTCTACAAAATTATGTAACCAGTGAGGCCAGAAAGAGGGAAATTCAGAGACTATAGTTCATAAATGACCCACAACTTTCACAGGAAACAGAGATAAGAATATGGTCTCTCTAGTCCTCTAGAGGCTCACCCTCATGCTTCCATTTTCTCACATCTATCCACATCTGTCCTGTATCCTTTAGTCATGTGAGCCTTACCCAATTAACATTACATTTCTTGGGAAAAACAGATCCCTGACCACCTCAGGAAGGAGGCTCTGGGTACTGGCTTATACCCTTGGAAAAAATGAGCCTCAAGAGGCCAAAGGCTTCTGTGCACCATGGTGCTATGCCCTGAGACACTTCTCATCCCATTCTGTAAGCCTGGAGAGCCAGGATGCCTCAAGAGAAGCTTATGGGATCCAAGAGCCAGTGTCTCTTGAGGACTCTGAACTATGAGCAGTGAATGGAGAGAACCTTAGGGTAGAGTCTTGCCTACCCAGCCTAGAGTCCCCCTCTTCTCAACATGCAGACTGCCACAGATGTCTTTAGATATCTAATACCATGGTGATGAGAAAAAAGTACAGGAATGTGATCCAAACACTATGAACACAGTGCTGAGCCCTTGCCGAATTCAATCCCTAACCTTTCAGAATTTCCTTTATGTTCACTTGTTACATCAGCAACTTGCATATGAAATGAGCATACAACACAGAGCTTGGAGGATCTCCTAAGGTCCCAAAGGCTGGAATGCTAAACAAAATCTCAACAGGGGCAGGTCAATGAGACTGAACTCAAAACTAAAATAGCAAATGCTGAGCTAAAATTTGAATGCAGTACAATTAAGACTAAAGACTAAGAGAAGGGGCGCTGGGTCTACCCTTGGTGTTGATCTAAGTCAGGCACCTCAGCAATGGAAGAACCCACACCCTGCATGTCAGTCATGAAGTGAGGCAGTTTAAGCCAACAGCCACATAAGTAACAAGGAACTCTCACTGGACAGGACGATGAAGGTGTCTAATCAAAGGAAGAACTGTCTTGTGAAAAGTCCAACTTACTCTTTGCAGCATCTAGGAATGGATTTACAGTGAATGAATGATTCTAGTAATCAGAGAAGATAAACACAGCAGAAGAAAGGTTTTCTACCTTTCCAGGTAAGGCAAAGAGGCTTCCTCAGGGCAATGAGGCCCATCAGAAGTACCACAATGTTGTCGATGTCAACAATGTCTTGGGAAGTTAGTAGTGACTTGGAGGACAACCATGGAAGAGACACATAACTCCATGGTGAACCAACATCCATTGCAATGATTCCCAAGTCGGGCTGCAAGTAAGAAGCCCCTAAAAAGTTTTTTTAAAATAGTAGGCCCTGGCCTCACTACAGAGGGTTCTAATTCACTGAGAGCAGCCAACTGCATAACACCCTAGTGGTTTCCAAGCTCCAACCAGTACCTTGACCCTGAGATCTCTCCCACAGAAACTGTAGCTCTTTGAATCACAAGGTACAGGTACATTTTGCAGCTGAGAGGTGCCAGCATTGTCAATGACCATGGTCAGTTGCTGGGAGAGCCTAGGGAGTGTGTAGGAATATGGGTCCCCTAAGATGTCTTCCCACCTGATCTCTGACTCAGGCATTGAGGATACTGGCAGAGAGAATTGATTAGGAAACCCTGCAGGATGGCTGGCCAACTTCCCTGTCCTACTTTCCCTCACCAATTAAGCAACAGCTAATTTGTTAAGCCTCTTTTTCCCACATGAGATAAACAGCACTCAGATACAGCCTTTTTTCCAGAGGGTACAGCTCACACAGAGACTGGGGTAGATGGTAAGAAAGGGCAGCTCCTGCAGATGGAGCAAATCCACATTTGCCTCCCTTGGCAATGAGCAGAGAGCTGCCAGCTCTGTGGACTGAGTCCTAACTGCTCACAGACCAGAGGGCAGGTCCTTCTCATCACTGCTGGTTCCCCTTCTAAGTGTCAGCCTCTCCCTTCTCCTGCCATATATGTCTGTGGCAGATAGAAACGAGTCCTTCCTTCATCATGGAGCAAGTATGGTACAGAGGACCCCTTGCTATGTGCACCCTGGTAATCTGTGTCACCTCTCCAAGCACATTTTTGTGACCCATAGCACTTGAGTACCAACCATGCTATGGTACTCTACCTAAATCCCCTCACACCACAGTGGGATATTTGATTACCCAAATGTTCTATGTGTTAATTCTCAACCACCAACACCCAAGGCTCAGGCTGCCAGAACTGTACTTGGCACTCATCATTACATGGGAATTTGCATCCTAAACAAGAACTCAGGCTGACATAGATACAGATCCCAGCTATCTTCTCTCTAGTGGGGATATCCTTCGGTGTCATCTCAGCTATCCCAGAATCCCGCTACAGAATGAGGTCACAATTACATCACTTGGTATCCTTCATGTCCCTGTTCCACATCTCCAAGTACCTGCTGGTTTTCTTGTCTGAATTCCTCTGGGAATGCTTCATAAATAATTGTCATCTGATCCCCTCCTCTCAAAGTCTGCTCCTGGGATCCCAATCTGAAATGAACAGCTCCAGCCTGGGGTGATGTTAAGAATTAAATGGCTCTACAGGTTATTTTACCTATCCTGGAGGGGCTCAATACATGATCGGTCACTGCAAAAAAAAAAAAATCCTCCTATTTCCTTCCTCCTGCTTCTCCTGCATTGTAGTCATCCCAGGGTCTTTTCTATCATCATTCCAGAGTCTCTTCCAAGTGCATAATTCCTTCCTTCCTTCACTCAACAGACAAGAACAGCCACCCATTCCTTGACATCTGTCTTAATATTGCACTAAATGCCAAGTGTCTGCCATTATAGGGTCAAATAGTGATTTGAGAGAAAAAAAAAGATAATGTATGTAGCCTTGAAAAGTGGTAAGTGATGTCTCCTCCATTTTTCCAGAGACCTCAGAGAAGCCTAGCATGGTACCTCCCCTCTCTTGCCCAGCATAGGATTCTCCAGCCACATGGTACCACAGGCATCTACAGAGAAGAGCTGGCTCAGCCAGGTAAGTTGATGGCAGCTCCTATATCCTGCAGGTGTGTATTGGGGGGTATAGGTGATATAGTCTCATGCCCAGAGACAACTTTCTCATTTACCTCTATCAAGTGGCAAGTTTGTTAGGTTTCTCCCTGGAGCTGACAACCATGGGTGTTGGTACCATCCTTAAGAAAAAGCAGGACAGAGACCTAAGTAACTACAGGAGTTACACATGGACCTAGTCAGGCCCTAGGTCTCAATGAACACAGAGGGACTGCCACAATGGCCCAGTGCAGATAGTCCTGCAGCATTGTCATGAATCCTGCAAAGCTTTGCCAAGCTGACAAGAGTGCATGTGCCTGATTGGTGTGCCTTGTCAAGACCAGCAAACACAAAATTTAGGGGGGGGGGGGGGGAATGAGGAGATGGGACTTCAAAGGGATCAAGTTTATTTTCTTCTATCCCTTTTGATCACAGAGAGGCAGCAGAAGATGGTGGGAACAGATAAAGGGAACAGAGGTGGAGGATGACACAGGCAGAGAGTGGAAGGGGCATAGTGTTCAGACACATGCCCATATATGTATAGATGCATGGACATACACATTGATACCCACATGTCCTCTGGAGGTGAGTGTATGATGTCATAGGTAGACCCTGGCTAAAGGACCAGAGCAACTGTCCTTCCCACTTCTAGGAAGGCTAAGCGTGCATGGGACTATGTCTCCTTGCTCATAAACAGCAGCCTGATGTGAACCTCCAGTTCATTTAATTTTTTTCCCATGGCCAATTGCAACAATATTACAGTATATAGGACACAGGACTTCAACACGCCATCCTGTGGGCCCACTCAGAAATGAGACATGTAAATTCCATTCTGGCCACCCTGATCCACAGCCTCCATAGAGAAAGAGATTCTGGCTAAGTTCCAGCTTTGGGCTCCCTAGCAGGCTCTGGGCAGAAAGCAGTTCTTGAGCATAGCAGAAATGGCAAGTATCAGGCATCATGCCTAGACTGAGGCTGGAGAGGGTTGACAGCTGTCCCTTGATTATGTGGTGATGAGGATCAATCCCATATGGAAGCAAGAGAACACAGGTGTTCAGGAAACTGTAGGATGCACTGCCAACCTGGACACACTTGTGTCCTTACACTGTTAAACAGAACCAAGTTTGAGGCATTTCTAAGGCCAGTGGGAGCCTGCTTCTAAGCCTCCTCTGGACACACCAATGCAACATCTCCTCAACTTCATATCCCATGCACATCATTTGTTCTCAACAATCTACATAGGTACCCATTTCATGTCAGAAAACAGAGTTCTATGTAGACTCTGGCTTTTGAAGAATGTTTAGCAGAGAATGGATTGGAATGCTACCCTGAGTCTGTATGCTCAAACCTTCATCACATGACTCCCCAGAAGGCTAAAACAATCATTGGAGAAAGCATATTATCCTGCAAACCTAGCCCATATCCCACGACAGTGGAAACAAAATAAGGCATGTTTTGTTTGTTTGCCTGTCTCATTTTGAAGCAAAACCATTATGTGCAGCAGCGCCTTCATCCTCCAGGCTAATTTGTTCTCACAAGCTCAGGACCATTATTCCACTGGTGTTCTTAGGTGTGAGCCTGTTTTCCTTTATCTTGGCCTCTAGGACTAGTAAATGGAGTGGAAAGAACTATGCGTGGACACGTTCCAGCTCCATTGCTAAGGGTTTATTTTACCAAGTACAAATGGCACTGATAATTTATGTGTGCATTAATTGTTGGCCACTTATCTAGGCACCCCTCCCCCCTCCAACATTGGCAGCCAGGGATAATGAAAGCATATCAGCAATTAGCATCTTTTAAAAACCTAACTCTACCACTTGAGAACATTCCCCCCATGGAGCCTAAGGCCTGGCACTCTCCCAAGGACAGACATTGAGCTAGCTCAGAGACTCGATGCTACCATTGCAGCAACATACTGTTTAGGAACATTTCTCCCTGCGCAGTGTCACCCACTGAAAGCATGACCTGCCACACTCAGTGATGGGTGATGATGGTTATTTTATTGATGGAGGAGCCCATTTACAAAAAAAACCTCCTAAACAGCCACTGTAGTCCTGAGTGTCAAAAGTCATGTCCAGAACAACAAGGCAACTAGAAAGAGCGGGTATTATGAACTGCCTGGAGCCACAGTACCCCCAGATTCTTGCTGTCTTTGACAGAGCCTAAGAGTGAGTCCCAGACACTCTGTTTAATTTAGTCTTGTCTCCAGAACTTCTTCTTCACAGAAAATGTCTATCCTGGTTTCTTTGGTGGCAACGAAAGACTCTGGCCAAAGCCACTTGGAGGAGGAAATGGTTTGTTCAGTTTATACTTCCATCAAGGAGAGCAGTCAGGGCAGGAAGGCAAGGCAGGGACTTGAAGCACAAACCACAGTGGAATCTGCTTGGTGGCTCGCTCACAAGTTTATGCTTACCCTTTTATAACTCAGAACCACCTGCCCCAGAATGGTGCTTCCACAGTGACCTGGGCTCCGTGTATCAATGAGGATAGCCCCCTGCAGACAGGTCTACAGTGTAGACAACTCTTCAATTGAGGCTCTCTTCTCAGACAATTCTAGGCTGCTTCAAGTTGAAGATTAAAGTGAACTAAGACAGAATCCTAAATTATTCTCATGGTTCCCCCCTACTGGCTCCCCCAAGGTTGGAGATGCCACAGAGAAATCTGGGACCCACAGTGGTCTTTTCAAGGGTCCCCCGCACTGAGCTCTTTTAAGCAGCCAGCCCTTCCTGACTCACCTGGTGTCACATGTTTCCAATTCACCAACATTTTTTCTAGAGCTTTATAAAAGCTCAGGAATCCATTTATAGGGGATCCAAAAAAGTCGGGGCCTGGGAAAGGTTGTTCAACATGGAGTGAGGTAGGACAGTAAGGGTCACAGAGTAGCGATTATGATTTAGGAAAAAGAAATCATAACTGATTCAATGCATGTAAACTTGATAGAGTGGAATGTTTTCCAGTCTTATCATCAGACTGACTCCATCCACTCCTGTCAAAGTTTGAGGTAAATAACCAGTCCAGAGTGGACACAGGATAGGAGTGTCAGTTCCCAGCCTCCAGGGCAGGAAGACTCATTACAGAACATTTGTGGCTCCTTCAGATGAAATAGAGACAGGTTCTAGGGCTATGCAGGATGTGGAATTTACTGTAATAAAAAGAGAGAATATGCTACATGTGGACAATTTATGAGGAAACGCTAATCTCAGCAGAAAAATGGCACAGACTCTGCTTGCAGGCACGATCTGTTTAATAAGACCAACTAGGAGAAGTGGAGCCAGGCACTGCCAGTAAGTACTGGCTGATGGATACTTGGACTTTAATCAGTGATCTATAATTCCCCACCTCCTGCAGGGCACAGAAACCAAATAAGGCTGTCCATGCTCTCACTCCCATTGATACTCAGTCTGTATCCTGAAGGGAGGCCACAGGAGCTTGGCTGTTCTATCCTATCTTGTCTCACAGATGAACGAGAAAGGCTTTCTTTCAGGCCATTGGCCACATGGACACCATCATACAATCCCTTTTGAGGACCCAAATCTACAGTAAAACAAATCACTTCTGAGCTTATTTGTGCCCTGATCTGGTTTAGCAAGGGCAGCCACCAACCTCAGCACTGTAGGCTGTGAGCACTCAAATGACTTGGTCCTTCTCCACTCCAGGGCAGGGGACACAGACCTTGGGTGGCAGGTGGCTGCTTGGAGCCATTTCTCACACATTTGCTGTTCAGCTCCAGCTTCAAATGATTTTTCGGAAACAAGCAAAGCCAAGTCCAGACTGATTAGCAATGTTTTCATCTCTCTCTGTCTCTCATGGGTATTTCCATGTTCAAACTGGAGCTTGCAAAGGCACTGCTTGCATCCAAAGACTTGCTGCTCCAGGTACCCACAGCATCAGATGCTCCTGATGAAGCACACAGGGGAATGTGTGGGGCAAGACCATCCCTCCTGGGTCACATCAAACACCAGAAGCCTGCCCTCCCATGTATCCCATGTATAGCTTTCAGCTCCAGAGACCCAGACCCCAGACGGGGCTATCTACTGGGGAAAACAGCTATGCTGGCTCAATATGCTCAATTAGAACATCAGTCTTTATCACCATGACCCTTTCAAATCATTCACAAGGTGATTCTGCAGCAGCTCCTAAGCATGGAACTAATTCCTTTCTCAATCCAAATTGTTTTTAAAAGATGGAAGCCTTAGAATAGTTTTTAAAGCAATAAAGTTTAAAGTAGCAATTCTTTACTGAGCTGATAAGAGTTGCCAGGTGTAATTTGTATTCTTTTTTATGAGCCTGGCTTTGTAGAGAATGAAATAGAAAAAAACATTTTATATATCTTCTTTTCAGTTCTTAGAGACAAGAATGTTTTCTTCCTGGCTGTGTTGGGGGAGGGGCAGTCTGGCTCAGGAAAAGTTTGGAAACTACCCCTGAATTGGGCCATCAGACAGCCAAAGAGGCACATGTGGATTAGCAGGAGGCTGGACAGAGGTCAAGAACACTATATATAAACTGCAGTTCACACAGGTACCTTGGCATTCATTTTGAGATTCTGTCTCCAAGCTGACCAGGAATCCATGATATAGCACAGAATTCTTGGTGAACATGGAAAAGAATATTTTGCCGTTTCGGTGAGTGTTGGGAGAAGGAGCAATCTCTTTTCCTTAGTGCATAATACAAGATGCTGTACTGTCTTACATACAGCCATTCTCCAGATATGAAGAGCCACACAACTGAATTCTAGAGTTGGGAATGGCTTAAGGGTTTGCCCAAAGACCTATGGGCCCCAGAAAAGCCAAGAAACCCTGCATTCAGCCCTTAGAGCTAATAGGAACAGATCAGATATTAAGTAAGCATAGGTTTAGTCCTTTGGGGTATCCCCACCAGCTCAAGCAGCCATCTCCACTGTCTCCACAAAGCACCTGTAAAGGCTTCACCCAAGGACGCTCTACTTGGAGAGAAAAATGAATGCCTATCTCCCAAAGAGACAACACACTATACTTGGAGAGAAAGAAGAACATTGGATACTGTAGAGATGCCCTGGAGTCTTGCGTTCACATGTTATGAACAAGGATTTGGTTTGAAAGTTATTCAGTGAGGTGAAACCCTCTATGGCCTCCAATCAGAGCTTTACTTTCATTTCTGGATATATTGACTAAACCATCACCTCTTGCCTAGCCTGTTCCATCTGGCTACTGCTCTATCTAAACATTACTTGACATTAGAACTGCTTCCTGCCTCACACATAAGGACAGGAAGTTTGTACTTGGATCTGCATATTTAGATTGTAAAGAAGCCTTGGGACTATGCGGGCAGTCTTCCTGCAGGATCTCCCTTACCATTCCAGGCTTCAGTACACCTCCTACCTTTTGCTACAGATACGGCATTTCTCTGCCTAAGAGCCAATCGTTTGTCAATTAAAAGTGCACATGGTACAACTTCAGTGCTGATTATACTCTGGCTCAAAGTCAGAGGTAGGAGTATCCACAGCATAAGCCAAGAGTTATCTCCTGGAACACTGCCGGACCCCATCTGTAGGGTCTTCCTCTGGGCAATGGAGCCTATCAATCTAAAGTTCCTGGACTGTATTCCAGGGACTAGAAGGGTTTTAGGAGAAAGAAAGAGTTTCTTATAAAACTAAAATCTATTGGATTAGTGGTTAAGAGTGCTTGCTGTTCTTCCAGAGGACCCAAGTTTGGTTCCCAGCACCCATACTGACTCTAGCTCCAACAGATCTACACACTATTCTGGCCTCCACAGGCACCTCACGCACATAGCATATGCACACAGTAATGCATAAATAAAAGTAAAACGTTAAAAGTCTCTTTTAAAGATGAAAATGTGGTTAGCACATGTCCGTCCCACCTTGAGAATCACAAAGCACACTAGCAGGCAAGTCCTCATGACACAGAAACTCATCAAACTTGGCTTAACCTGTTGTTCAGCATTCTTCTCTCTCTGGGTATTAGATTTCTTTGGTAAATTAATACACTGTTAATGCACTGGACATTAATGTTAACAGAAGAGAGGGGACTGAATGGAGCCCTAGGCTTTGGAGACCAAGAGGAAGAAATCATGCTGGGAAATCCCAGTCAGATTTGGAAAGATAAGGATGGCCTTGAAGGTGACTGCCACAGGCGTGAGAGGGACATTTGGCAAATCAGTTGGGAGCAGTAAGAGAGGTGTAGAACAGTGATGAAGAGTCATTTGCTGAGAACAGAGGATGCTGTTTGAAATTGCTAGAAAGCAAATATTGAGGGGGTGTTGCCCTTAGTAGAAAATTAAAAAGAAAATCTAACATAACTTCTAAATTCATCTTCATCAAAAGAGAAATTAGATTAGGCTCAATAGGGAAGATGGTGGATTCAGACGTGACTTCCTAAGGCGACGGGAAATTGGAGAGGGCAATATTAAAAGCTTGAGAATGGTAAGTAATTGAGGTAGTGAGCAGCAAATGATAAAGGTCCATATGGACATGTGATACAGTAGCACCTTATTCTGCAGACTCCCCAGTCTTCCACACACATTCAGTTCCAGCTGTAGGACTATGACCATGAAAACTGGGAACCAAGCAGGGAATGACAGGAGAAGCCACACCTCCCCCACCACCTTTATAGCTCACAGGTTCTTCACTATTAGTTCACTGCTACCAAGCCACAAGAGTCCTAGCGATGGCACCTTCTACCCAGCTACACCATTTTCAATCACCGATGATGTATTTATTAACTTATAGGTTATCCACAGCATTCGTACATGCACACACACTTCCCCTATATGACCGATACTGATAACAGAAAGTTCTCAGGCCAAATAGAAGATGTCTCAATTACTTGTGACTGCCATTCTGTTGAAAGCAGCCACTGCTCTATCTACATTCTCAGACCATTTCATATCCTGCTCATGCCTTCACCTTGGATTCACCAGTAAAAATGTTATTGAGGCTAACACAGTGCACAATCAGAAGCAGGTATTAAAACAACCCTTCCTTTTCTTGTTTTCAAATTCCCCTGGTTCCATTTTCTTGAACTTGATGGCTGGATCTCAGTACAGTCTCAGATTCTGTGGACAAATCCCCAATAATACAGTAAATGGACACCACTGGTCTGAGAAGAAAGGGAAAGTTGGCCATGAGGGTATGTATATGGCAGTAGTAGGTTTTGCTGCCTAAAATCAGAATCCTTGATTTGAGCATATGTCATCACTCTTTGGTAGGGAACTTTATCTCCAGTGTAACTGTGTTAAGAAGTGGACCCTCAAGAAGGGACTGGGTTCATGTGACTCTGCCCTCATGAATAGATTCATGTTATTATCCAGCGACTGGGATCCTAATAAAAGTGGGTTCTTTACCCATATTCTATTTATGTCCAACTCTTCCAACTTCTGCCAAAGAACAACCCAGCATGAAGTGCCACACTGACTACAAGGCTTCTTGATCTCAGGTTCCCATGCCCAAGCTGTGAAGAACATATTTATTTTTCTTTCAACTACCCAGTCCATGGTATTATTGTGGCAACATCAAGTAGACTAATGCTGTGTTATACAGGCTACATGTGGGGTGACATAATTGTGTCCACTCCATCCATCATCCAATAGTCCTCTGGGTCTCATTCTCCAGCATTCTGCCCACTTTGTTTGTTGCCCAATAATTTGAATAAATTCCTTGTATTTATTAACTCCAAATGTGTTTTAAAACTTTGTATCAACAATAGGGAAAAATAAGACTTATTTTTTTAAAATCTGAATATCAAACACTGGTAATATCAATGTGCTAAATAAGAACATAATCAAATGTTTTTGAAGTGAGAATAAACTGAGTAATTTCAAGGCACAATGTAACAATTATAGACAATGGTTTATAAACCTATTATTCTATACTAAATTATAATTTTACAGAGCTAGTCTTTTTGAAATTCTTTTATTTTAAAAAGGCTAGCTACTGACAAATGGTAGTTCCTGGTCTGTGTGCCACCTGGTCCTGCTCTATAGAGACAAACACTGTAATTCTTAACTATTCCTCTGTGACTTACTTCAATATCTCTGGACCACACATAATCATACTCACACTGCTGTACATAGTTGATCCACTTTAGACATTAGCATTATCTATTATCTTCCAGATATGACAATGAGGATTTAAATCTCTCCTACAAATCTTCCTTTTCATTCCCCTTCCCAATATTTCCAATCAAGCTGTGTCAGAATTTCTAAATTAAATCTGCACTACTGTGTTTATTCTAGCACTTATTCACAGTCGTCAAGATGTGGAGTCAATGTAAGTCAATCAGGAGACAAATGGATAATAGTGTGTATACACTCCGTGACATACAATTCAACCCTTGGAGAACAGAACCTTCAGTTTGTGTCTACACAGATTAACCTGGGGAACATGTTAGGTGAAATGATCCACTGACCCCATTCATAGGGAACTCAGACAGTTGGCTTCATAAAAGTAGGAAGAAAGGAACTGAGTAGACAGCTCAGTGGGCAAGTGTATGCTACACCAGGCTGAAGACCTGACCTCAGATCCTCAGAATTCATGTAAAAACCTGGGCGGGTCAGCATATACCCAAGGTCCTAGTGCTGAGACACAGAGGCAAAGGACTCTGGTGCTCACTGGCCAGCCAGTCTAGCTGAATCAGTGAGTTCCGGGTTCAGTGAGAAATAATGTGGACAGCAATAGAGGAAGGCAACTAACACTGACCTCTGGTCTCCATGTATGCATGTACTGGCACATACACATACCTGTGTACACGCACATCAAACACTGGGGGGGGGGAAGTAATTGAGAGAAGTATATTTACCAGAAGTACCAGGAGATATTGATCAAAAATATACCATTTTATTCAGATATGTTATACATGCAGAATAGCAAATACAAAGAGGTAAGAAGTGGGTAAGTGGTTGTCCAGGCCCCTAAGGAGGGGGGATGTAGAGCAGAGGACAAATGAGCTGGAGAGAGAAATGGGGAGAGGCTACTGATGTCTACAGAGCCTCTTTTTCATATGCACCTGCTGAGAACCACTAGGAGAAAACAGTCTAAGGTGACAGTGTAGACTGGGGTGGGCCCTAGACTAAGAGCTACTAGGACAACTATGTGACAGGTGACCCGTATTCCAATAAGACTCTTTGATACACAACAAAAATTTTGCTTCATAATGCTGGCATTATCCTCTACTAAACTCAGTTGTAGAGCATGATCAGACTATTTTGTCCTTATACATCTGTTTTATTTTTTAATTACCTTGATTTACATTTATTTGCACAAGCACTATGATATCTTTTTCAAAACGTTTACTGCCTCATATAAAATAGGCTTTTAATAGCCAGCAGCCCTGGAAAGAGCCAATGAGAGCATTCACGTCCCACCTCCCAGATACACAGCTGGCCTCTAAGTCAGAGGTTTGTCCTGAGATTCCTCTGCTGGGATCTGCAATTGTTAACTTTGAATCCTTTCTTTGGGCACATAATTTTTCTGAAGACTGCCATATATGAATTTCTTTGAAGAGGTACATTCATATAATTTTTTTTAGTTTTATATGGATGGATTTTGGTTAGTGTATGGATTGATAGATTCACTTAGCACGAGATAGGTTAAAATTAAGTCTTCAAACATTAGCATGACTCTCAAGCAAGAATGTCTAATTCCCACTCAATCTGTGTTGCCCTTCTTCCTCCTCAAGCCCTCATCACCCTCCTCTTCCTCGCTTATGTCTTACCTCCCTCTGCACCTTGCAAACCAGCATCCTCACAGGGCTGGGGGGGTGGTATCATTTGCTTTGGCAAAGAACAAAATGTTTACTAGAGCTGTTTAGTCTATAGACAAATGTCCTTAAGTTCCGTTGTTTATTATTCCATACATACGTTTCCTTTTCTCCATGGCTTTCTGTTCTCGTTCTAGAATCCCTACTAGAGTAACACTGAACCCGAGACCTGAGGCCCAAACGTTCGCCGACTTTGTTCTGCTGCTCCAGCCTCTTCCCTTTTGTTTCACTTTCCCCAATTTTAGTTCCTGCTCTTTCACCTCTGTTCTTTGGGGGTGCAGTTTAGTCATCATTCTGTACCCTTGATTGCTATTTTACTTTCTTTTTTACTACATTTTGTTCCCGACTTAATGGTGCAATTGGTTTCTACTTCTTTAAATCTGTTACTAACAGAGTTTTTGAAATTTTCACGATGGTCAGTTTATCCTGGATTTTTTTTTCTCAATTTCACTATCTTCTTTCTTTCACATAAAAGATACGTCTAAAATACATAATGGTTCATAGATAATCTTCCATATTTAAAATAAGACATTAGAAAGTCCTTAGAAGGGTGTGAGATGCAGTTTGTGGCAAGTTCTATCTTAGTTTATTTCCTATAAGAAAACACCTAAGGCTGACTAATATATAAGTAAAAGAAGTTTGTTTAGGTTGTAGTTCTAAAGATGAATGCAGAAATTATTGTGACAGGGGTCTGGGGTGAGACACAAAATGGCAAGTGGTATCATGGTGGGAGTGTGCGTAAGAAAAGTCGACACATGGCAAGGAAGGCAGTGTGAGAGAATCAGGGGCTAGGCTTTGCTCTTCTTACAATGGTTTACTCTCTCATTAATAAACCATGGTCCTGAATGAAATGGCATCACCAGTTTCCTTGGATAATGCTCCCCTACAAACTAATCTCTCCCACCAGGCCCAAGTTCCCACCATCGCCACACTAAGGTTTAGTCTTCTAGCATGTTTGACTTTGAGAGACACATTCAAACCCTAAGGAAACAGCAGCACCCTTTGCCTTGAAAGACACCATCTTCACAATATCAGCACATGAATGTCCTTTCCTTACATTGTGCTATTTTATCCCAGATAAGTGCTCTTCAGTATCCTGAAGAGTGCTGTGTTAGTCGGCCTTCCTTCACCTATAACCAGTGCTCAGATTATCCCTGATAAGGAGAGAAGGTTAGTTTTTCTCCAGTTTTAGAGTTTAGTCCATGATCAGTTAGCTGTATTGCTATAGGTCTAAAGTTAGCTGGGGCATCATGGCAAGAACCACTGGTCCAGCAAAACCACTCACCTCATGTCTGAGAAATGGTAGTCAGAGGAGCTGAATGTGGTTGCTAACACCTGTAATCCCAGCACTCAGGAGGTAGAGGCATAAGGATGCCACAAGTTCAAAGGAAGCATGTGCTATATAGGGAATTCCAGGCAGGCATGATGACATAGCAAGATCTTATCTCAAAAAGAAAAAGAAAACAGCAGTGCTGGGGTCTACCAGTTGGCCTCAGGAGCACACATCCAGTGACCTAAAGGCCTCCTGTGAGACCCTACCATTTTAGGTTCTATGACTTCTCACAGTAGCTATGGGCTGGAGACCAAGGCCTTGTACCCATAGGCCTTTCTTTGGAGGCTGGGGACTTCTGGGCACTTATTCACACTATAACAAGTATACTCCAGCTACCAGCATTCTGAGAGCACAGGAGGAAGAGATGCTTGTGTTCCACATCCTTTGATATGCAAACCTATGCTTGCTTTCTTGTTTTCTCTTGTCCTTGATTTCCCCCACTTCCTGAGGTCTTGGTGCTGAGGATCTCAGAGGCTTACAAGTAGAATCAGTTTACACTCACCCCAAGCATCTGATCAGCAAGCATTTACATTATAACATCTCACATTGCTAAGTCAATTTAGCTTCCCTCCACTCTCTTTCACTGTTTTAAGATTTACTCCTTTACCTTTTTAAGATAGAGTCTTAGTCTGCAGGCCAGACTGATCTGAAATCACAGTGATTCCCCTGTCTCAGCCTCTGAAGTGCTGGGATTATAGGCATGTACCACCATGCATGGCCCTCTACTTACTCTCTGCTTTCTGACATCTGGCCTCAAGTGCCCATCCACTATTATGTGCCTTTGACCTTGCCAGTCACAAGAATGTAACTACTTACTGTGCTTTCGAAATGCTCTGGGAAGGAGAAGGGGAAACACGGGCAGTCAATCAGATTTGCTTAATTAATTAAAAGATAATAAATGAGGACATTAATCACAAGTCAATAAATGTCTTTTTGCTCAAGATAAACAGAACAGGGTCCTTTTACTGGCAACTAAGGATATCCCATGGCCCAGGTTGAGCATCCCTGAGGACCTTCATATTTATGGGCCTTTTTGGATTTAGAATATTTTACATGGTTTATGTGCTGTCTGTGCTCTCAAAAAGTAGGATTTTAGAACATTTAGAATTTGGAATTTGAGAGTCAGGTATGTTCAATCTGTGTACAGAAGTCAGAAATGGGAAGGATACAGATGCTCCATGGTCTGTGCCAGGCTCATGGAGGACAGCAACTTGGCAGCAAAGCTAAAACTGAAAAGGATGCTGTTTTTCCTCACCATGCCCTGAAAACCTGCTGAGATGCAACTCCAAAATGTCATAGAAGCATTCATTTTCCTGAGCCATGAAAAGGTGGAACCACTGACCCAGACATTGGAGTGAGGGAAGGATGACTCCTCACTTTCATCTGCAGTCATGAGCCCAGGGGCTTCTATGTTCCTTGGGATCCAGCAGCAGAACAGACACAATTTCCTAGAGAATTCTTGATCAAGCCCACAAGCCCATCCTGGCCTCAGGCCTGTTTATCACTCCTAGAGGGGAAGGATGTCAGATTCTTATCCAACAGCTTCATTGAACAGCCCATTGAAATGAGCATATGTCAGGCAATCCACAGTAAGAGGGGGGGGAGGATCTATCAGTAACCTTAGGACTGACACCTCATCAGATAGATGGCACAGGGGCTGGGGATTTATAACAGCCTGTTCAAAGAAATAGTTCAAACATTCTGGCTCACTTTGATCAATACATCTCTCTAGAAGGATGAATGATTTAAAAATCTACAGAACAGTGGACCTGGGATGCTTCAACATATATAGAGGGAGGGGACCCTTGGTATCCTGTCTCTTCTATAACCGTGAGTTTGGAGGCTGTGGAGAGGTTGCTGATGGCCTCTTTCTTCAATCAGACTGGGTCTTACTGAGGGGCGAAAGAGGAGGGAGAGATAGTGCATATGTTCTATGGAATGGGGAGATGCTGGGGTGGGGGGCCGGAATGGGATAATTGAGAGCAGACTATGAAAGTGGGAAAGGCTTCGGAGAAGTGGCAGGCTGGACTAAGGAAGAAGATTGGAAAGATTTTTAAAGAATACAGATATTGTTAAAATCCTACAAGGTAAGAAAGAGCAAGGCCTCTCCAATTTCCCAAAGTAACAATAAGCACACAGACAAGGCATACTGAGCCATGTGCCCACAATAAGCTCCAAATAGAAAGTAGGAGAGCCTCA